>NW_028120114.1:307500-366323 GCF_965119305.1 Pelophylax lessonae
GGATTTGCTCTCCAGTTACCGGGACACTCCAAACCACCAGAGTCAATGACCAGCTATGCAGCATGCAGGAGAGCCACGCTGAAAGACTTACTTGAGAGCCGCGGAGGGACCGGTGGAACAAAGAACAAGACCACCCTGATCAGTGAGCTAGCCGAGATGGATCAGAGGGATGGTGATGCAGGACCCCGGTCAGTTGACTTTTTTCAGCAACGAGTTCGGGAGCGGTTGGCATTATATGGTGCTAACCCATCAGAGACCGCCATACAGAATGCCATTAGAGACATCCAGCTGCAGGATGAGCGACAAGAGAAAGAACGAGAGCGGCAACATGAGCAGAAAATGGCAGAAATACGTCAATCGGAGAAAACGCCTAAAGATGCAGCGACTGTCCGTAAGTTGCCCTTTCGGGCATTCAAACTATTTAAGGAAGGAGAGGAGGAAATTGACGCATTCCTGCAGGACTTTGAGAGACTATAGTGAAAAAACTATCAGCGCAAGACTAAGTGAAATTCAAATGTGTATAAAATGTGCTAGAATAAATCAATATATAAATCCAGCTGCATACACAAATTGTGTCCACACCTCACAACAAAAACATAAAAATCAAAAAACGTGCTGCGCCAGAAGTGCACAAAAATAATTAGTGATTACATGAATCAACAAGTGTTATCAACAAAATATGGTGTCCATCATATGTGCTCTGATGAAACATAAATGTTCATATAAAGTGCTCCAAAGTAATGATTAGTATATCCAGGTATATATACTAATCATTACTTTGGAGCACTTTATATGAACATTTATGTTTCATCAGAGCACATATGATGGACACCATATTTTGTTGATAACACTTGTTGATTCATGTAATCACTAATTATTTTTGTGCACTTCTGGCGCAGCACGTTTTTTGATTTTTCTTTGAGAGACTATGCCAGATACATGAAGTACTGTCCCAAGATTGGGTCGTTTTACTGGCGAGTAATTTAACTGGCAGAGCGGCGGATGCATTTCGGGCCCTGGAGGATGAAGACGCTAAAGACTACGACCGGGTAAAAGAAGCTTTGCTAGCCCGATTTTGCCATTACACCCGAAGCCAGCCGGATTAAGTTTCGAGAATCCCGGAAACAAACCAACACAACATACGTGGAGTGGGCACATCATATGCAGCGGAACCTTAAGAGCTGGTTCCAGGGAAGCCACGCTCATACCATAGAGGACATCACCCAGCTAGTACTATTAGAACAGTTTTTTTAACCACACCCCTCCGGTAGTACGGGATTGGGTGCGAGATAAACAACCACAGACGGTACAACAAGCGGCTACTCTGGCCGATGAATATCTGGACTCTCGAAGGTCAGGCGAAAACGAGCGCTATCCACTATCTCGGCCCAGTTTACCAGCCTCTAAGCCAACTTCAGTACCTCCGTGGTCTGCCTCGAGACCCCCAGCCCGACCCAACCCACCTACCGGACCTAAGTGCTATACCTGTAACCGAACTGGTCATCTGCAACGACATTGCCCTAGCCAATCCACGAGGTATCGAGAGACTAATCATCCGTCCAGACCAGCAGCTCATTGCTACCAGAATGAGCCCAACCATCGAGATGTTCAGGAAGAGTGCGGCGAACTTTTCGAAGCGGATCCTGTCCAAGCTGCTGCCGGAGATAATCGGCAGCACCATCGCCAGGCAGTATGGGTTAATGGGCAGCCGGCCCAGGGACTCCGTGATTCCGGGGCTACGATTACCCTCATCCAGCCTCACATGATTCCCCAGTCAGCCCGGACCGGCCAGACTGTTGCAGTCAGGGTAGCAGGGGGCCAGGTGCTACGTTTATCCACCGCCCAAGTCCTCTTGAATTGGGGCTCAGGGGAGCGACATGTGCGAGTGGGATTACTACGCGAGTTACCAGCAGAAGTACTTTTGGGGAACGATTTGAGCCATTTAACTTCCTCGTATGCCCCAGAGGCTGCCATGGCCGTAACCACCAGACGTCAGAGCCAACTCCAAGGCAACTCCACTCCTATGGGGACCCAGGTAAGACCAAATCCTCCTACGTTACCCCGAATTGACAACACCGTGTCCTGGGATTCTCCCTCTGACGTTAGGCAAGAGACTCGGAGTGACCCAACTTTAGCGGGTTATTGGGACAGGGCGGGCAAGGATCCAGGTGGGGTGGGGGGAAGACAGAATAGAGTGGGAGGGGGGGTTTCTTTATCGTTACACTGAGGGAATGGGCACTGGGAAGCGACAGGGCCCCCACAAACAGCTAGTTGTACCCCAGAAGTACAGACAGGAGCTATTGAGACTGGCTCACGACATCCCCTTGGCCGGACATTTAGGGATAGCCAAGACCCGGAGTCGGTTGTCTCATGCTTTCTTCTGGCCCAGATTACATGCGGAGGTGAGAGAATATTGCCGGACCTGTGAGACTTGTCAGAAAGTAGGGAAGACAGGGGATCACCCAAAAGCCTCGCTGCAACCCCTGCCAATTATTAGAGAACCCTTTAGCCGCATAGCGGTAGATATTATAGGCCCACTGGCCCGCCCCAGTGCCACCGGGAAGAAGTATATTCTTACGGTGGTGGATTACGCCACCCGCTACCGGGAAGCCATTCCCTTATCCAATATCCAGGCGGATACAGTAGCAGATGCCTTACTGCGGGTATTTACTAGGGTAGGGTTTCCCCGCGAGATATTGTCCGATCAGGGTACCCAGTTCACAGTTGAACTGACGCAGCAGCTCTGGCGTCTCTGTGGGATTAAACCCCTCCAGAGCGCCCCCTACCACCCTCAGACTAATGGGCTGTGTGAGAGATTTAATGGGACCCTGAAGCAGCTGCTTCGGGCCTTCGTGGAGAGTAGGAAGGATTGGGAGAAATACCTTCCCCATCTACTGTTTGCATATAGAGAGGTACCCCAAGAGTCCACAGGGTTTTCCCCATTTGAGCTGTTATATGGGCGAAGGGTTAGGGGACCCTTAGACTTAGTAAGGGCCCAGTGGGAGGGGGCAGAGGATCCGGAAGGCCTCCCCATCCTTAGTTATGTCTTGGAACTCAGGGAGCGACTGCGGGACCTTACTGAGCTAGTCTATGAGAATATGCAATCAGCCCAGAGTCAGCAGAAGGTTTGGTATGATCGGTCTGCGCGGAATCGCACCTTTTATATGTAAATCAAGTTGCGCTAATGTGATCTATGGAGGTATAAAGTCCACAAAGTCCCAATATTGATGACAGATGGAAAATATCTTGGGTAAGATCCTGAACTCGACTCCCTTAAGAGTGTACGCTTACCAGATTGAGGTAAGAATAAAGCGGATATGCTTAATCTTGTCACTTTGATAGATGATCCAGGCCCGTGTGAGCAGTGAACTCGGAGGTCATTGGATCATGTAAAAAATACAAACAAACGCAATAGCGTAAAACCCAACAAAAAATATAGTATCACCTTGAGTGTGACTTAAAGTGGAGATTGGGAAACGTGTAAAAGGCTACCACCAAGATAGCAGAGTAAAACAAAAAAAATTTTATAAAAATTTATAAAAATTTGGGGTGAATACCCCTAACAAAACAGATGCAAGATAAGGTGCAAAAAATATTCCAGTTGGAGTTGCCTCTTACCAGACAAAATTAACTTATAAGCCCAAGTGAAAGATAAAGTGTTGAAGATATGTGTTTGGACCATCACCAACTAGATCAGCCTCTTACCAAAAACAAGTTTAAAGCAAGTGTGTAGAAATCAATCCAAGTGACACAGGATGCAATACCAGATAAGCACCAGTAGGGGTCGCCTCTTACCAGATGTTAAACTCAGTCAAGCTTGTATGGAATCAATAATCGGGGTCCAAACATGAATTCTGGGATCCTCGCTTTCAACCATAGATTTGCCCAATCAAAAAAGAAGAAGAGAGGCTCCCATAGCGTAAAACCATACAATTTATTGATAATAAAAAGGAGTAACACTTACAGTGTAGCACGAAAAGTCAGGCTGAAAAAATGTGCAGCCGCCGGCCGGACGGCTTCGCTCGCCCGCACTCTCTAGGTCGCTGGTAGATGACGTCAGAACGCTGTGCCCTGACGACGTTTCGTCACAGATGACGTTTTTTTATATTGGACAGAAAGTCCTGGTACTAAAACCCCTGAAGCAAAATAAATTGCAGGCCTCCTGGCAGGGCCTCTATCAGGTGGTAAAACAGCTGTGCGATACCACCTACGTGGTTGCCAGCTGTGCAGACACAAACATTAAGAGGACGTTCCACATTAATATGATGAAGGCCTTTAATGAGAGGGCTGAGGCAGTAGCCGCCATATGCGCTCCGGCCACCGGGGACTCTGAATATCTACCGATGCTGGAGCTTCCCGAAATCAATAACTGTTCTGGGGGGGTGGAGGATATACAGCTAGGAGATAGATTAGGATCCTAAGAACGAGAACAGGCCCGAGAATTACTCCAGGACCGACAGGAGATGTTCTCGGCACTCCCTGGGTACACTCACCTAGCTGTGCACAAGGTAGAGACTCCTGGGCAGAAGCCCCTGAGACAACCAGCCTATAGGATTCCCGGAGCAGTGCAAGAAGGGATGAGAGCAGAGATTAGGGAAATGCTCGAGTTAGGGGTGATCGAACCATCAACAAGCCCCTGGGCGTCCCCTGTAGTATTAGTCCCAAAACGGGATGGCACGACCCGATTTTGTGTGGACTATAGGCGACTGAATGACTGTACTGTGACAGATGCCTACCCTATGCCCCGAGTGGACGAATTGCTGGACAAAATAGCCCAGGGACATTATCTGACGACTATTGACTTGTGTAAGGGCTACTGGCAGATTCCCTTGGACGCGGAAGCAATTCCGAAGTCGGCCTTCATCACCCCGTTCGGCCTTTACCAGTTTCTGGTGATGCCATTTGGGATGAAGAATGCTCCGGCTACCTTCCAGCGGATGATAGATGAACTCCTCGATGGTCTGCAAGAGTTTGCATGTGCATATCTTGACGACATCGCAATCTATTGCCAGACCTGGGAGGAACATCTTAGACACCTGGGAATAGTGCTAGATAGAATCCGAGCCGCAAACCTGACCCTAAAGCCAGACAAATGTAATATCAGGATGTCTGAGGTGCAATATCTGGGACATAGAGTGGGATGTGGGAAGCAGAGGCCAGAACCTGCCAAAATAGAGGCCGTCCTAAACTGGCCGGTTTCCAGAACCAAGACCCAGGTACTTGCATTTTTAGGGACAGCAGGGTACTACAGGAGGTTTGTACCCCACTATAGTGACATAGCCAAACCCCTAATGGACCTGACCAAAAAGACTCTCCCGAAACAGGTCCTGTGGTCCTCGGAGTGCGAGACAGCCGTTCATCAGTTAAAAACCGCCCGAACGCAAGCTCCCATACTGGCGGCACCCGATCCTAACAAACGCTTTGTCGTTCATACTGATGCCTCCATGTTCGGACTGGGAGCTGTACTAAGCCAAATTGGTGAGGACGGGAAAGAGCACCCGGTGGCGTATCTCAGCCGCAAGTTGGTACCCCGGGAAGTTGGATATGCTGCCGTGGAAAAAGAGTGTTTGGCCTTAGTCTGGGCTTTAAAGAAATTGCAGCCCTACGTGTATGGACGCTCTTTTACCGTCATGACGGACCACAATCCCTTGATATGGCTTAACCGGGTGGCGGGAGAGAACGGGCGATTACTAAGGTGGAGCCTGGCGTTGCAACCATACAATTTCACCATACAATACCGGCCTGGGCCTCAAAATGGGAATGCGGATGGGTTATCCCGGCAGACAGACCTAGAACCTTAAGACTACTTTTCCAACATCCTCGAGTTGACCCGTTCGGGGTCCCACTGTGGCTGTTGGACTGTTTACCCGGGGGAAGATATGTGATGGTGTTCACCATCACTGGAATTTAAGGACAGATGGGTGAGGGGTTGAATTGCTTCATTTTTGTCAGCAAGGTCAATTGTTCCCTTTGCCATGAGGTTTCTGAGCAGGAAGCCCACTCCTAATATGGTCATCCCAGGAAGTTCTGAGGAGCCGGACTGTCTGGGGGTGGCTCCCCATTCAACTATTGTCAGGTGGGCTAATGCTAATGACCGCACCTGTTGTCTGCTAAGGGAGGTATTGACACAGAGTAATGTGTATTCAGGGCTCGTTAGACAACCATTGTTCTGTGTCTGACTATTGTGTACATTGATTGCCCCCTGGGGCTTCTGTCTCCTTGCATTGGTCAAAGTTATCTGACCAATCACTACTGACTCATTTTCAAGCCCTCATTTGCATTGGTCAAAGCTATCTGACCAATCCCTGTTGACTCATTTCAAGCCCTCATTTGCATGGATATTCCACTTTCTGTATAAAGTGTGCTGTGTTCTTCCAATAAATGGTCTTCCTGTTTGAACTAACATACAGCTTGCCTGGTGTTTTGTTCTAGTGGATTCCGAACGGCACATAGCTGTAGTTCGGATCCCGGATCCTTGGTTGACCGAACCATCAGACGTTACGATCTGCAAGCTGACTTACTAGAAACAAAGGAGTGTCGGGAGAGCGGACAGAGCGAGCAAGGGTCTCGTCACAACCCCCAACCAGGTTATGGGGGTAGAATTTGCCAACCCAGCAGAAGAGCTGGCAACAGGGCAGAGTGCTACCAACCTCTGCCCAGCACCCGCAAAAGCTACAATCTCCACCTGTACACCCCAGGGATGCTGGGCAGTCGGCCCAGATCCCCAAAAGCATGAGGAAGTGAGCCACACCACCCTGTCTTCTCTCCAGCGGCTGAAAGGACTCCCAGGAGAAGGGCCAGTCCACACTTATCCACAGCAGCGGGGATGTTCTACAAGAGTGACAGAGGTTGGCTGGGTGAGTGATGTTCTGTCCTGGACAATTTGTTTGGGGTACTTTGTGGGTGCAGACATTGGAGGCCTGGAACTATGGACTAAATTCAAAGTAAACCCGGTTAGGGTCTCCTTCTGTGTTAGTCTCCTGCCGAAAGGGGAGAAATGTGACAGGAGTCACTTTAGGCATGGGGTTGTGGACCCCAAATTCCTTTAGAGAGGTTGGGGGGCACCATGCCCAGCCTTATGGGGCTCTCTTATGTTTAAATCACCCTGCATCTGTTATGGATGCAGGGTGACCAGGAGGGTGGTGAACACCGAAAATATGGGTGGACTACTACAAATGGGACAGTAATATTCAGGAATAATGTCGCCCTTGTAACATGAAGACTTTTGTTCCCTTTGCCATGAGGTTTCTGAGCAGGAAGCCCACTCCTAATATGGTCATCCCAGGAAGTCCTGAGGAGCCGGACTGTCTGGGGTGGCTCCCCATTCAACTATTGTCAGGTGGGCTAATGCTAATGACCGCACCTGTTGTCTGCTAAGGGAGGTATTGACACAGAGTAATGTGTATTCAGGGCTCGTTAGACAACCATTGTTCTGTGTCTGACTATTGTGTACATTGATTGCCCCCTGGGGCTTCTGTCTCCTTGCATTGGTCAAAGTTATCTGATCAATCACTACTGACTCATTTTCAAGCCCTCATTTGCATTGGTCAAAGCTATCTGACCAATCCCTGTTGACTAATTTCAAGCCCTCATTTGCATGGATATTCCACTTTCTGTATAAAGTGTGCTGTGTTCTTCCAATAAATTGTCTTCCTGTTTGAACTTACATACAGCCTTGCCTGGTGTTTTGTTCTAATGTATTCCGGACGGCACATAGCTGTAGTTCGGATCCCGGATCCTTGGTTGACCGAACCATCAGACGATGCGATCTGCAAGCTGACTGACTAGAAACAGAGGAGTGTCGGGAGAGCGGACAGAGCGAGCAAGGGTCTCGTCACAACACATATGAGAGAGAGAGAGCAAGACATATGAGAGAGAGAGAGGGAGAGCGAGACACATGAGAGAGAGAGAGAGAGAGCGAGACCAATGAGAGAGCGAAACACATGAGAGAGAGAGAGCGAAACACATGAGAGAGAGAGCGAAACACATGAGAGAGAGCGAGACACATGAGAGAGAGAGAGAGCGAGACACATGAGAGAGAGAGAGCGAGACACATGAGAGAGAGAGAGAGCGAGACACATGAGAGAGAGAGAGCGCGAGACACATGAGAGAGAGAGCGCGAGACACATGAGAGAGAGAGAGCGAGACACATGAGAGAGAGAGAGCGAGACACATGAGAGAGAGAGAGCGAGACACATGAGAGAGAGCGAGACACATGAGAGAGAGCGAGACACATGAGAGAGAGAGAGCGAGACACATATGAGAGAGAGAGAGCGAGACACATATGAGAGAGCGAGACACATATGAGAGAGCGAGACACATATGAGAGAGCGAGACACATATGAGAGAGAGAGACTCATGAGAGAGAGAGACTCATGAGAGAGAGAGAGAGCGAGACACATGAGAGAGAGAGCGAGACACATGAGAGAGAGACATAGAGAGAGAGAGAGGCACATGAGAGAGAGAGAGAGAGCGAGACACATGAGAGAGAGAGAGTGAGACACATGAGAGAGAGAGAGCGAGACACATATGAGAGTGTTATATTCTCCATGTTGTGAGAGACACAGGACTCTGGTCTGGAACAACGGTTGTTTATTCAGGACTCTCTGTACAGCATTACAGGACAGCTCTGCATATCAATACATCTCTACATGTGTCTCCAAGATGGCCACTCTGCCCCTTGACCCTAGTCATCACTCCTGGGTGGAGCCAGCCTTAAAGTGACAGTACATGTGAAACCCTTCAGGTATAACACCTTCCATCCATCCCTAAAAAAAAACAACAAAAAAAAACACAACAAAACGAGAACAGGCATAAAACAGTAACTAATAATTGTCCAATACAGTCCTCAAACTCAGGAGATTTACACGGCTTCTTCCGCGTCCGGATGTAAGAACAACTTCCAGGGACACTATGGGGAGAACATGGCAGCGGATCACTTTCGGTGGGCCCGTCGAAAGTCTCGTAACCGCTCTTGCATTTGAAACCGGTCAGGAGGGTGACAGTGTCGCTGAGGACGGACACCCAGGGCCTCGGGGCCGGAGGAAGCAGGGCTAGCCGGAATGGACACCGGCGGGGCCAAGAGGGGATCCCCTAGCTCAGAGGGTGAGCAGACCTCTGGACCAGGGCTGGAGGGCTCTGTTGGAGCTGAGTTCAAAAGTTCATAGTCTCCCCAAGCATTAGTCTCAATGCCTCCTGATCCGGTAGGAGCAGATCCTTGAGACACTGGAGGTGCAGCCGATGTCAGGGATTCGGGCAGCTGAGAACGAGGACGCAATTGGTCCGCATGCCTTCTGAAAATGGAACCATCTTCCAGGCAGACCCGATACATTTTGGGTCCCAAAGTCTCTGCGACTATAGCAGGAAGCCAACGAGTGTTGGAAGCGCCATAAGATCGAGCCCATACCTTTTGCTGGGCTGTAAACCGGGGAATCTCGTCGTGTTCGACCCTCTTGTCTTGGGACTGCCGTACATGTTCCTGGATCGTTTGAGGGCGGAGCATATCCAAAACAGTCCATGGCTGCCGACCCAAAAGAAGTTCAGCTGGAGTTTTCCCAGTAGTTGCATGTGGTGTGGTTCTGTAAGCAGAAAGGAAGGAGTCCAGCTGCTGGGGTGACAGGGACTGTTGTTTACTTGTAGCCACAGTAGCTTTGAAATAGCGTTTGAAGGTCTGTACAAACCTTTCTGCTTGACCATTTGTAGCCGGGTGGTAAGGTGCGGTCAACTTGTGTTTGATGTTGTGGGCAGTCAGGAAACTCTGAAACTCCTGGCTTGTGAATTGTGCACCGTTGTCTGTGACAATTTCTCTGGGGTATCCAAACGTAGCAGCGAGATGTAACAGTATGGAAATCGTCGCCTTAGTCGTTGGCTGGGTAACAGGAATGACCTCAGGCCACTTTGAATGGGCATCAATAATGATCAAAAAGGTGTGTCCTCTGATCGGGCCTGCAAAGTCCAAGTGTAGGCGAAACCAGGGGACCGTGGGCCAAGTCCAGGGCTGGACGCACCCTCGAGGAGGGTCTCTTGCAGTTTGTGCACATCCAGCACACGCATTCACATATGTCGTGATATCGGAGTCGAGGTTCGGCCACCACACATAGCCTCGGGCCTTTTGTTTCATACGTGTGCCCCCGGGATGACCAGTATGTAGCAAGTCCAGAATGTGTCTCCGGAGGGTCTGTGGAACGATCACTCGGTCTCCCCATAAAACACAGTTGCCAGCCACAGTTAATTCCAGACGCCTACGGAAGTAAGGTTCATAATCCTGTGTGACAGTTGCAGGCCAACCGTACCGTACCCAGGAGAGTATTGTCTAAAGGAAGGTATCCTTGGCTGTATGGGCTGCTACTTCCCCGGAAGACAGAAAGGACAGGCTGGTGTAACGACAACTCTTGACAGGTGGAGAAGAGTCTGTTAATGTCCTTGTCAGCCGGGACATGGCGTCCGCATTAGCATTGGCATCATGGCTGCGATACTGGATTTTGTAGCTATATGCTCCCAAGAATAGGGCATAGCGTTGAATACGGGCCGCAGTCGTCTGGGAGATGCCTTTGTCAGGGCTAAAGATCTGAAGGAGTGGTTTATGATCAGTCAGTATGGTGAATATGAGCGCCAGAGCCTCTTTGTCAATGTGAGAGTAATTGCTTTCTGCTTTTGTCAAGGACCTGGAGGCGAATGCCACAGGTTTCTCTGACCCATCTGGTAAAACGTGAGATAGTACAGCCCCTAGACCATAGGGTGAGGCATCACAAGCCAAGGTGAGAGGCCTTTGGAGGTCATAGTGCACGAGCATGCGTGACGCCAACAGCTTTCGCTTAGAAACTTCAAAAGCACGTTGGCATGCAGCCGACCAGTTCCATCTGGAGTGTTTCTCCAAAAGCTTGTTCAACGGAAACAAAGTGTGTGCTAGATCCGGCAGGAATTTGTGGTAATAGTTCAGCAAGCCCAGGTATGATCGCAGCTGTTGGACGTTGGTTGGGGCTGGAGCTTTTACTAAAGCATCAACTTTGGCTTCCGTGGTGTGTATACCCTCTGCATCCACAAGGTGGCCACAAAACTCCAATTTAGGTACCCTGAATTGGCATTTCGCTAAGTTCACTTTTAGACCCTGCTCTTGGAGTCTGGCCAACACAAGCTCCACGTTACGCTTGTGTTCCTGGTCCGTCAGGCCCGTGATGAGCATGTCATCTAACAGGCACTGTGTGAAAGGAATGTCTGCCAAAATCTCATCCATTTTGCGTTGCCAAATGGCTGGGGCGGAGGCTACACCAAACACCATCCAATTGTATTCATACAGTCCCTTGTGAGTGTTGATGGTTAGAAACTTACGGGACGAAGGGTGGACCTCAAACTGTAAATAAGCTTGCCTGAGATCAAGCTTGGTGAACTTTTGACCTCCTGCAAGAGAGGCAAAAATGTCATCTACTCTGGGTAGGGGATACTGGTCTATCTCCAGTTGAGAATTTAGTGCCATGCGGAAATCGCCACAAATGCGTAAGTCCCCATTCGCTTTCTTTACTGGTACAACTGGTGATGCCCACTTGCTGTGCTCTACCTTTGAGATGACACCTTGTTCCTCCAGCCGGCTTAGTTCAGCTTCCACACCTGCTCGGAGTGCGAAAGGTACCGTCCGAGCTTTGAAGAACCTAGGCTGGGCATTGGGTTTCAGCCTGAGTCTCACACAGTCATGCTTTATTTTTCCCAAATGGTGATCAAAGACTTGTGGGAATCGCTGTTTCAGGGATTCCACCCATCCCTCGTTATCTCTTGATGTGATGGTCACAGTGTTGCAGGGGTTAATGGCGATGTCTGGCATGCCAAAGTGAGCAATCCAGTCTCTCCCAAAGAGAGGGGGTCCCCCATGTTCTAGGATATACAATGGCATTCTCTTTGTCTGACCCTTGTAGGATACCTGTACTTTCACGTAACCCAGTGGGTGGAGTATCTGCTTTGAGTATGTCTGCAGTTTAATTGGTGTTGGACGGACAGTTGTTCGGATCAGAAGTTTTCTCCATTGTTTCTGGGTGATAACTGAAACTGCTGCTCCTGTGTCTACATCCATCTTGAGTTTCTTTCCTTCCACGGTTACCTCTACAGTCATTGCTGAGGGTGCTGAATGCATATGATGTATGTCCAATCTGTGGAGCACTTCCTCATCCTCTGATTCAGATGACGATGTATATCTTCCCACCATATATGCCTTTGTCCTGGTGTTCAGAGGTTGTTTATTTCGCACCTTCTTACTACGGCAGACTCGTTTCAGATGGCCTGCCTTTCCACAATTATGACAGAGCTGATCCTTAAACCGGCAGACTTTGTGATCATGGTCTGTATTCCCACAACGGTAGCAAGCTGACTCCCGGCTTGGTGAGAGTCTAAATTTACCGTTCGCTGCAGTTTGCTTGACTGCTGTTCTGAAAACTTCCTCTTTAACCTGGGGGTTCAATCTGCTCTGGGGGTTCAATGCCTCTGTATCTTTCACAGCCATTTCCATCACTGAAGCTATCTCAATTGCCTTTGTAAGGGTAAGGTCTTTCTCTGTTAACAGTCTCTTTTGGCTAGACTCACTATTTATGCCAATGACAAACTTATCCCTCAGTGCAGTCGGTAAATACTCCCCAAAAGAACAGGTTGAGGCTAGTCTGCGAAGGGCGAGCACATAAGCCTTAATATCTTCACCCGGCTGCTGCTGCCGCTGATAGAACCTGAATCTTTCTGCAATCTCTAGTGGTTTAGGCTGGAAGTGATTTCCTAACAGTGTCAGGAGCTCTGCCAAAGTCTTAGTTGCTGGTTTTTCAGGGAAAAGGAGATCCCTAAGCGTGTCATATGTCCTAGCACCAACCACTGTCAGAAATACTGCTACTTGCCTGTCGCCTGGGATGGCATTTGCACAGAAATATTGTTCTAATCTTTCAATCCAGGAGCTCCACAATGTCTGTTCGCCATCAAATTCACTTAATGTCCCGATCAATGACATTTTCCTGCTGGGCTCTGTGGGTTTTGTATTCAGCTGACAATCCAGAGTTTTTTTTCTTCCTTTCCTTTCTCACACGGATAGTAACCTTGTAAATCCCATCCTCGTCGCCACTGTTATATTCTCCGTGTTGTGAGAGACACAGGACTCTGGTCTGGAACAACGGTTGTTTATTCAGGACTCTCTGTACACTCCAGCATGCATTACAGGACAGCTCTGCATATCAATACATCTCTACATGTGTCTCCAAGATGGCCACTCTGCCCCTTGACCCTTGTCATCACTCCTGGGTGGAGCCAGCCTTAAAGTGACAGTACATGTGAAACCTTTCAGGTATAACAAAGGCAACACAATATTCCTAAACGTCTTCAACATGGGCCATCTGAACAATTTCATGCAAAGAATGTGAAGGAATACTATTGTCCTCAGTATTTCCAAATAATGGATATTATATTGACACAGTTAATGCAGTGCTTTGACCAAGAGGGCTTACTTGTATATGAAAAACTGGAACATTATCTGTTGACAGGACAAGCTAGTGAAGTTCTTCCCCAGTATCCAGAAATTGAATATCATCTTCTCTCTGCCCAGATAACCACCTTATCAAGTGTATACAAGTACACTTCAGTCTCTGAGGTTGTAGATATTTTGCGAAAGATGCCTGCCAGAGAGAGATGTTTTTTCTCTCAAGTAGAAAAAATTATCAGAATCCTATTAACTATTCCTGCTTCTTCCTGTGAAGCTGAGAGAAGTTTTAGTGCACTGCGTAGATTAAAAACATGGTTGAGGTCCACAATGACCCAGAAACATTTGAACCATGTTGCTATATGCAACATCCATAGAGACATAATGGATGAACTAGACATTGAAGCCATAGCAAAGGAATTTGCAATGTGTTGTGATCGCCGCAAAAAAAGTTTTTGGATTTTAAAAACTTGCGTTCTTTAGATTTGGCTTAAAGGAAACTTTATGTAGGGTACTTATTTGTTCCATAAAAAAACACTACTAAACCATTACAAGTAAATATATATTATTTATTAATAAAATAAGCTCACACTTTCCCATCACCAAGACCGTTTCATTGATGCAGCACAATCCACCCTTGCTGAGATCATCATGATTAATGATGTCCAGTCATATCTAATGCTTCTCATAAATAAGCATTGCCTTACGCATTGAGTTAGTGTTCAAAGCACATGAAGCAGGGAACCCTTTTAGATGTCTGACTGATAGCTGTAAGAGTTAAGAGTGTACCTATAGACATCTACGTAGCTTTAGTGTGTGAACTGGCAGTGGTAGGCACAAATTTACAGGAACAGCTACCTTTCACCTTAACTGCTGAAGTAAACTGCAGTGGTTGTGGTGCTTGGAGGGTCTTACTCTCTCTGCAGTTAGAAAATTGATTCGATTTATATAGTTATAGTATTTAATTGTATTTATACAAGATCTTTTGTTTTGTTGAAATCAGGCAATAGTGCATTACTTACAGTTTATTACCACTGGCTTTAGGTGGAATAACGGAAATATATGCCTAACGTTTGGTTAATTGTTTTGACCTGATAAATAAAGAACTGTTCCTTTTGCATATTTGTTTGTTGTGAGATTTTTCATGCACACGCACACACACGCACACACACACACACACTCTCTCTCGCAGTTTACTGAAAAAGCATATACCTGGTGAGTAAAAAATGCTGTCCCCCCCAGATTTGTGTGGGTTCCTACACCCTTGCCCTCACCAAGCCGGGAGTCAGCTTGCTACCGTTGTGGGAATACAGACCATGATCACAAAGTCTGCCGGTTTAAGAATCAGCTCTGTCATAATTGTGGTAAGGCAGGCCATCTGAAACGAGTCTGCCGTAGTAAGAAGGTGCGAAATAAACAACCTCTGAACACCAGGACAAAGGCATATATGGTGGGAAGATATACATTGTCATCTGAATCAGAGGATGAGGAAGTGCTCCACAGATTGGACATACATCATATGCATTCAGCACCCTCAGCAATGACTGTAGAGGTAACCGTGGAAGGAAAGAAACTCAAGATGGATGTAGACACAGGAGCAGCAGTTTCAGTTATCACCCAGAAACAATGGAGAAAACTTCTGATCCGAACAACTGTCCGTCCAACACCAATCAAACTGCAGACATACTCAAAGCAGATACTCCACCCACTGGGGTACGTGAAAGTACAGGTATCCTACAAGGGTCAGACAAAGAGAATGCCATTGTATATCCTAGAACATGGGGGACCCCCTCTTTTTGGGAGAGACTGGATTGCTCACTTTGGCATGCCAGACATCGCCATTAACCCCTGCAACACCGTGACCATCCCATCAGGGGATGAAGAGGGATGGGTGAAGTCCCTGAAACAGCGATTCCCACAAGTCTTCGATAACCATTTGGGAAAAATAAAGCATGACTGTGTGAGACTCAGGCCTAAACCCAATGCCCAGCCTAGGTTCTTCAAAGCTCGGACGGTACCTTTCGCACTCCGAGCAGGTGTGGAAGCTGAACTAAGCCGGCTGGAGGAACAAGGTGTCATCTCAAAGGTAGAGCACAGCGAGTGGGCATCACCAGTTGTACCAGTAAAGAAAGCGAATGGGGACTTACGCATTTGTGGCGATTTCCGCATGGCACTAAATTCTCAACTGGAGATAGACCAGTATCCCCTACCCAGAGTAGATGACATTTTTGCCTCTCTTGCAGGAGGTCAAATGTTCACCAAGCTTGATCTCAGGCAAGCTTATTTACAGTTTGAGGTCCACCCTTCGTCCCGCAAGTTTCTAACAATCAACACTCGCAAGGGACTGTTTGAATACAATCGGACGGTACCTTTCGCACTCCGAGCAGGTGTGGAAGCTGAACTAAGCCGGCTGGAGGAACAAGGTGTCATCTCAAAGGTAGAGCACAGCGAGTGGGCATCACCAGTTGTACCAGTAAAGAAAGCGAATGGGGACTTACGCATTTGTGGCGATTTCCGCATGGCACTAAATTCTCAACTGGAGATAGACCAGTATCCCCTACCCAGAGTAGATGACATTTTTGCCTCTCTTGCAGGAGGTCAAATGTTCACCAAGCTTGATCTCAGGCAAGCTTATTTACAGTTTGAGGTCCACCCTTCGTCCCGCAAGTTTCTAACAATCAACACTCGCAAGGGACTGTATGAATACAATCGGATGGTGTTTGGGGTAGCCTCCGCCCCAGCCATTTGGCAACGCAAAATGGATGAGATTTTGGCGGACATTCCTTTCACACAGTGCCTGTTAGATGACATGCTCATCACGGGCCTGACGGACCAGGAACACAAGCATAACGTGGAGCTTGTGTTGGCGAGACTGCAAGAGCAGGGTCTAAAAGTGAACTTGGCGAAATGCCAATTCATGGTACCTAAATTGGAGTTTTGTGGCCACCTTGTGGATGCAGAGGGTATACACACCACGGAAGCCAAAGTTGATGCTTTAGTAAAAGCTCCAGCCCCGACCAACGTCCAGCAGCTGCGATCATACCTGGGCTTGCTGAACTATTACCACAAATTCCTGCCGGATCTAGCACACACTTTGTTTCCATTAAACAAGCTTTTGGAGAAACACTCCAGATGGAACTGGTTGGCTGCATGCCAACGTGCTTTTGAAGTTTCTAAGCGAAAGCTGTTGGCGTCACGCATGCTCGTGCACTATGACCTCCAAAGGCCTCTCACCTTGGCTTGTGATGCCTCACCCTATGGTCTAGGGGCTGTACTATCTCACGTTTTGCCAGATGGGTCAGAGAAACCAGTGGCATTCGCCTCCAGGTCCTTGACAAAAGCAGAAAGCAATTACTCTCACATTGACAAAGAGGCTCTGGCGCTCATATGGGCAATTAAGAAGTTTCACCTTTTGAAAGAGAAACCCCCTTAGGTTTGTGGGACTTTAAGGGTAACAGTAAAGGCTCTCATAAGAGAAGTTTTAACGTGAAATAATTATAAAATTTTTTTATTTTGTAGGGTTGTGGTTGTAACAGACAATCATCATAAACTGTACATGTTTAAGTCATAGACTCGAAAAAAAGCATGAATGATACAATACAGTTGTAGGTACATAGCAGAGTCCAACGCGTTTCAAACTGTTTGTTTTAGTACATAAATCTTCCTCAGGGAGTCTGCATATGTTCCTGAAATACATGGTTAAATGTAAGTTCCAAGAAACAGAATATATATAAACATTTTACAATGAAAAGTTTTTTATACATGAAAAAAGTATTATTAGCATCTGCGACCACATGTTGCCCTAAAGAGGTCCTGGAAAGCCTCTTGCTAGTCCAGGATACTCCTAGAGAGGAAACCTACTCCCAGAGATTGAAAGGGAAAAGGGAGAGAGGGGGAAAGGGAAGAAGAGGAAAGGAGAGGGGAAAGGAAGAAAGGGGGGGAAAAAGAAAAAGAAAAGAAAGGGGGAAGGATGAAAAGACCCCTTGTGTTAAAAAGACATACCTGCAAAACAGTAGAGCCCAAAAGAAGGTTCCCCTTCGGGGGGGTAAAACTCCCATGCGTTGAGAGCTAGAGTCAGGTATAAAGATTTATTCTGTATCTGAAACAGTGAGTATGTTTACAACTGTCAGAGATCCAGGGTTAATGTAAGTATGTATATAAACATTGTTACAGAAGATATTCATGTAAATTCACCTGTTATGATGATTTTCATGTAGACATATAAAGAGGGGAAAAAGAAAAACGAAACCAGGAAAAATAGGGAAAAAAGAGAAAAAAGCTGATTTTTCCCAAGGAAATATTATCTTCCGATGTATATATCTCTCAGATTTATTAGAGTGGGATCCTATCAGGGGAAAAGAAAATGTATCTTTTCAGCTTTGGTAGATCAAGATAATGTATATATTATATTAAGTAATGTGATTGTAATAGCTCTTACCTCACTAATTTATTGGAGGGTGTGGGGTATCCCATCAGTTTCCAAGGGTTTTGGGGAAACCTATATCTTCCCAATGGGAATATAAATCCTTGCCTGAAAGGTATAGGACAGGGATAATATGCCTATATAGGTATACATTTTGCATATCTTATTATTACTTAAAAATAGGTATTCCACCTGAGAAGATCATACCGTTCTGATTGAAGCCTGTCGTCACCGTATCCAATGAGGACAGCGGCATATCATCCTATGAAATATAGGATGTGATCTAAGGTTACTCGTCCTATGGATCCTGATAGTCACATAAGGAGAAAAATAAGATAAAACCCTCTTTTAATAAGTTGCCATCGTAGTTAGGAAAAAAGTTTTTAGTTATATAGGTCTCCTCCAGAGTACTCACTGTTATGTATGGATATCGGAGCGATAGGCGTTCTGTGTTGCATCGGAGAGATAGCTCTCCGTTCTGGCTCTCGGCGTCCCCTTAAGTACCCAAATGTCCAGAGTCTCGTGGTGATTCCCGCGGGAACTTTGTAAATAGTTACGTCATATCCGTCTTTTGCCACCGGACGTTCCTCGGACTGGCGGTGACATCACATCCGCCCAAATCAAAGGCTCCGACGTGTGTCATTTCCGCCTGAAGTGCCCGGAGATTATTCCGCTGGACTGGCGGTGACGTAATATCCGCCCTTTTCTCTAATAGACTCCGCTAATATGTCCGCCTAAGTTGTAGCGGTATAGTCATGCGGTGGATACATAGAGGGGGGATAATTTTAATTAAATTTAATTTTTAATTGAAAGTGAAATAAACTTATGAATGGGATAAATAATACCTATCTATATTATATATAGAGACTGTTAGTGGACACTTGTTTTAAAAAAAGGGGAAATCTGTAAAAGATAACGCTCCAGGCACGGGTGATGCGTATATCCCCTGGAAAAAATTGACCAGGGGTTTCAGGATGAGACATATGGAGCATTGCAACCAAATGTTAACATCCCGGAAACGCTCGTTTCTCCAGATGTTTGAGGGGCCTATTGGTGGTCCCCATAGGAGATGTCTCACCCGTGCCGGGCTCTCATTTGCAGGGGAGCCCCCCGAGGGGAAAGAGAAAAAGGATGATATAAAAGCCATGTTGGTGTCAATTACATGGACAGGGATACAAGTTGGCTGGTAGGCCTACACAATGGGAAGAAAAAGAGCAGAATCTAGAAAGGGGGGGTTTTTCAAAAGGAGGGAAAGGAAAAACCCCTGATGCACAGGAGAAGAGGGGCAGGAGGGGCAAGAATTCCCCAAGAAGTTTCACCTTTACCTGTATGGTAGGGAATTCACCATACTGACTGATCATAAACCACTCCTTCAGATCTTTAGCCCTGACAAAGGCATCTCCCAGACGACTGCGGCCCGTCTTCAACGCTATGCCCTATTCTTGGGAGCATATAGCTACAAACTCCAGTATCGTAGCCATGATGCCAATGCTAATGCGGACGCCATGTCCCGGCTGACAAGGACATTAACAGACTCTTCTCCACCTGTCAAGAGTTGTCGTTACACCAGTCTGTCCTTTCTGTCTTCTGGGGAAGTAGCAGCCCATACAGCCAAGGATACCTTCCTTAAGACAATACTCTCCTGGGTACGGTACGGTTGGCCTGCAACTGTCACACAGGATTATGAACCTTACTTCCGTAGGCGTCTGGAATTAACTGTTTCTGGCAACTGTGTTTTATGGGGAGACCGAGTGATCGTTCCACAGACCCTCCGGAGACACATTCTGGACTTGCTACATACTGGTCATCCTGGAGGCACACGTATGAAACAAAAGGCCCGAGGCTATGTGTGGTGGCCGAACCTCGACTCCGATATCACGACATATGTGAATGTGTGTGCTAGATGTGCACAAACTGCAAGAGACCCTCCTCGAGGGTGTGCCCAGCCCTGGACTTGGCCCACGGTTCCCTGGTTTCGCCTACACTTGGACTTTGCAGGCCCGATCAGAGGACACACCTTTTTGATCATTATTGATGCCCATTCAAAGTGGCCTGAGGTCATTCCTGTTACCCAGCCAACGACTAAGGCGACGATTTCCACACTGTTACATCTCGCTGCTACGTTTGGATACCCCAGAGAAATTGTCACAGACAACGGTGCACAATTCACAAGCCAGGAGTTTCAGGGTTTCCTGACTGCCCACAACATCAAACACAAGTTGACCGCACCTTACCACCCGGCTACAAATGGTCAAGCAGAAAGGTTTGTACAGACCTTCAAACGCTATTTCAAAGCTACTGTGGCTACAAGTAAACAACAGTCCCTGTCACCCCAACAGCTGGACTCCTTCCTTTCTGCTTACAGAACCACACCACATGCAACCACTTTGAAAACTCCAGCTGAACGTCTTTTGGGTCGGCAGCCATGGACTGTTTTGGATATGCTCCGCCCTCAAACGGTCCAGGAACATGTACGGCAGTCCCAAGACAAGAGGGTTGAACACGACGAGATTCCCCGGTTTACAGCCCAGCAAAAGGTATGGGCTCGATCTTATGGCACTTCCAACACTCGTTGGCTTCCTGCTATAGTCGCAGAGACTTTGGGACCCAAAATGTATCGGGTCTGCCTGGAAGATGGTTCCATTTGCAGACGGCATGCAGACCAATTGCGTCCTCGTTCTCAGCTGTCCGAATCCCTGACATCGGCTGCACCTCCAGTGTCTCAAGGATCTGCTCCTACCGGATCAGGAGGCATTGAGACTGATGCTTGGGAGGACTCTGAACTTTTGAACTCAGCTCCAACAGAGCCCTCCAGCCCTGGTCCAGAGGTCTGCTCACCCTCTGAGCTAGGGGATCCCCTCTTGGCCCCGCCGGTGTCCATTCCTGCCAGCCCTGCTTCCTCCGGCCCTGAGTCGCTGGGTGCCCGTCCTCAACGACACTGTCGCCCTCCTGACCGGTTTCAAATGCAAGACCGGTTATGGGACTTTCGACTGGCCCGTCGAAAGTGATCCGCTGCCATTTTCTCCCCGTAGCGTCCCTGGAAGTTGTTCTCACATCCGGACGTGGAAGAAGCCATGTAAATCTCCTGAGTTGGAGGACTGTATTGGACAATTATGAGTTACTGTTTTATGCCTGTTCTTGTTTTGTTGTTTTTTTTTGTTTTTTTTTAGGGATGGATGGAAGGTGTTATACCTGAAGGGTTTCACATGTACTGTCACTTTAAGGCTGGCTCCACCCAGGAGTGATGACAAGGGTCAAGGGGCAGACTGGCCATCTTTAGACACATGTAGAGATGTATTGATATACCGAGCTGTCCTGTAATGCTGTACAGAGAGTCCTGAATAAACAACCGTTGCTCCAGACCAGAGTCCTGTGTCTCTCACAACACGGAGAATATAACAGAGAGAGACACACGAGAGAGACACACACACGAGAGAGAGAGAGACACACACACGAGAGAGAGAGAGACACACACACGAGAGAGAGAGAGAGACACACACGAGAGACAGAGAGAGACACACACGAGAGAGAGAGACACACACACGAGAGAGGGACACACACGAGAGAGAGAGACACACGAGAGAGAGACACACACGAGAGAGAGAGAGAGAGAGAGAGAGAGACACACACACGAGAGAGAGACACACGAGAGACACACACACATGAGAGAGAGAGAGACACACGAGAGAGAGAGAGACACACGAGAGAGAGACACACACACATGAGAGAGAGAGAGACACACGAGAGAGAGAGAGACACACGAGAGAGAGAGAGAGAGAGAGACACACACACGAGAGAGAGAGACACACGAGAGAGAGACACACACACACGAGAGAGAGACACACACACACGAGAGAGAGACACACACACACGAGAGAGAGACACACACACACGAGAGAGAAACACACACACATGAGAGAGAGAGAGACACACGAGAGAGAGAGAGACACACATGAGAGAGAGAGACACGAGAGAGACACACACACGAGAGAGCGAGAGAGACACACGAGAGAGAGACACACACATGAGAGAGAGAGACACACACACAAGAGAGAGACACACACATGAGAGAGAGCGAGAGACACACACATGAGAGAGAGAGACACACACACATACATGAGAGAGAGACACACACACACGTGAGAGAGACACACACACTTGAGAGAGACACACACACAAGAGAGAGAGAGACACACACACACAAGAGAGAGAGAGACACACACACACGAGAGAGAGAGAGACACGAGAGAGAGAGAGACATGAGAGAGAGAGAGACCCACACACACACATAAGAGAGAGAGAGACACACATGAAAGAGAGACATGAGAGAGAGATACGCACGAGAGAGAGAGATGCTCGAGAGACACAGAGGAGAGACATGAGAGAGAGACATGAGCGAGACATATGAGAGGGAGACAGAGACATATGAGAGGGAGACAGAGACAAATGAGAGGAGGGAAGGAGAGACATGAGAGAGAGACAGAGAGGAGAGACATGAGAGAGACATGAGAGACAGAGAGGAGAGATATGAGAGAGACAGAGGTAAATATGCACGAACACACACTTTTTTTATTTATTTTTTTGAGGTTGAGGATGGTAATCTTGGGTGAGTTCCCACACTTTATTTCCCAGGCCTTGACCCCTGAGTCACATCAACAATAAATACAAGAGAACCAGTTCCATTGGCAGCCATACATGCCCACGCCATGACACTACCACCACCATGCTTCACTGATGAGGTGGTATGCTTTGGATCATGAACCATTCCTTTCCTTCTCCATAATCTTCTCTTCCCATCACTCTGGTACAAGTTGATCTTGGTCTCATCTGTCCATAGGATGTTGTTCCAGAACTGGGAAGGCTTTTTTAGATGTTGTTTGGCAAACTCTAATCTAGCCTTTCTGTTTTTGAGGCTCACCAATGGTTTACATCTTGTGGTGAACCCTCTGTATTCACTCTGGTGAAGTCTTCTCTTGATTGTAGGCTGTGACACACATACACCTACCTCCTGGAGAGTGTTGTGAAGGGTGTTTTCTTCACCAGGGAAAGAATTCACCGGTGCGTTCTTTCTTTTTAAGGATGTTCCAAACAGTTGATTTGGCCACACCCAATGTTTTTGTTATCTCTCTGATGGGTTTGTTTTGTTTTTTCAGCCCAATGATGGCTTGCTTCACTGATCTCATATTGAGAGTTGACAGCAACAGATTGCAAATGCAAATAGCACACTTGAAATGAACTCTGGACCTTTTACAGTATCTGCTCCTTGTAAATGGGATAATGAGGGAAAAACAGGCCATGAAACGGCTCAGCAGCCAATTGTCCTATTACTTTTGGTCCCTTAAAAAGTGGGAAGCACATATACAAACTGTTGTAATTCCTACACCTTTTACCTGATTTGGATGTAAATACCCTCAAATTAAAGCTGAAAGTCTGCAGTTAAAGCACATCTTGTTTGTTTCATTTCAAATCCATTGTGGTGGTGTATAGAGCCAAAAAGATTAGAATTGTGTCGATGTCCCAATATTTATGGATCTGACTCAGTGTTGCCAACCGTCCGTATATTTACGGACAGCCCGTAAAATCAGGGCACTTTTGTCCTGCCCATAAATGCCCGTAGCAGGAGAAAAGTGCCCGTGAAAAACGGCAGCGATCGGCTCGGTTCGGAACTGCGCATGTGCAGATCCGGAAAAGCCCGAGATGACCCGATCATTTCCTGTATTCGGGCGGGCGGAGCCCTGGCCAGGGGGGTGGGTCTGGCTGCTGTCAGGACTCAGAAGCTGTGAGTGCGGCACGCCTACTTGACTTGTGACGACAAGGCGCCCGCGATGGATCGGATGTCATGGCGCATTTCCCGCCACACCACCGCCAGGCGCCAGAATTTAAAAATCAGGAGCCAAGCTGAGCTTGAAGTTCAGCAGGCGGCCGCGGCAGTGGCTGAATATGGAGCCTTGTGTCGTGGTGGAGACAGTGTGACTGACTGTGCTGCAGGATGGAGTCGGACATGGACAGCATCCATCCACAGTCACAGAAGGAGTCACGGAGGGCAAAGGCACAGCTGCTGTAATTAGCCCTCCTAATGAGGCGAGCACACACACACACGGCGTCGACAAGAGGTGGGAGGATGCAGCTTTTACATCTGGCGCTGTGGCTAGAGAAGAGGAGGACAGGAGGACACTCATGTGAGAAGGGGACAGGAAATGACAGTACTATGGGGTCTGAAGGGGACACAGTGACAGGACAGTACTATGGGGGCTGAAGGGGACACAGTGACAGGACAGTACTATGGGGGCTAAAGGGGACACAGGACAGTACTATGGGGGCTAAAGGGGACACAGGACAGTACTATGGGGCTGAAGGGGACACAGGACAGTACTATGGGGGCTGAAGGGGACACAGGACAGTACTATGGGGTCTGAAGGGGACCCAGGACAGTACTATGGGGGCTGAAGGGGACACAGGACAGAACTATGGGGGCTGAAGGGGACACAGGACAGTACGATGGGCTCTGAAGGGGACACAGGACAGTACTATGGGGGCTGAAGGGGGCACAGAAGGACAGTACTATAGGGTCTGAAGGGGGCACAGAAGGACAGTACTATAGGGTCTGAAGGGGGCACAGAAGGACAGTACTATGGGGTCTGAAGGGGGCACAGGACAGTACTATGGGGTCTGAAGGGGGCACAGAAGGACAGTACTATGGGGTCTGAAGGGGGCACAGAAGGACAGTGCTGTAGAGGGTATATGAAGGTGGGCAGAGGAGGACTCTGCTGTGGGAGGGTGATGTAAAAGGTGGTAGAGGTGGACACTGATGTGGAGGGTGAAGGGGGGCAGATTAGGACACTACTGTTGGGGGGGGGAATGGGGGGTGTCTGCAGCCTCTCAATACCTCCTGTACCATGTCCGCGCAGCCTCTGACCATCTCCTGTAGAACATCCGCAGTCTCTGACCACCTCCCGTATCATTTCCGCAGCCTCTGACCACCATCAGGTAAGTGACAGCGCTGCCAGGCCAGTCTAAGGGGGGTCACTGATGTAAGGTCTGGGTGAATACAATAATGTAAGGGGGAACTGATATAAAGGTTTCCCCCTTATAGCAGGGAACCCCCCCCTTACCTTAGTGTAATTAATCTGTGGAAGGTGGTCTCTGGTCACCAGAGTCCCCCCCACCCCCCTATCAGAGTTCCTGGTATTCTTCTCTACATCAGAGTCTGCAGGATTCTCCCCTTACAGTGCAAAGGGGGAACTCTGCAGACCCTGATGTAAAAGAGAACTCTGATGTAAAGGAGAAAGCAGTGGACTCTGATATAAGGCGGTTTCTGGTCACCAGAGCACCCACTTAAATCAGAGTTCCCGCTTAAATCAAGATCTGCAGCATTCCTCTTTATGTCAGAGTTACATTGTAAGGGAAATCCTGCACACTCTGATATATGGGGGAACTCTGTCTGGCGGGGTTATATTAATCTGATCTTCATGTAAATGAAGAAATATGGTTTTTGACTTTTGTTTAACCTAAACACATTGCTAATAGCACTATCTACATGTTTATAGTTTAAGTATTGATATTTGCACGGTTTAGCACTGAAAACAGCCTGTATATGTACATTTTTGCAATGCCAGTAAAAAATTTGTGCCGTCCGTAAATTCTGGACGTTCTGCCAGTAAATTTCCCTCCGGGGGGTTGGCAACACTGACCTGACTGTACATAGGGTTGAAAGAGATGCCGTTTTCTTCCGCTTTTATGGTGACCAAGCTTTTTCTGGGACTTTTTGTTTACAAGTATGAATCAATATATTTGGCTAGAAAACTACTTAGAACCCCCCAAACATTATATATATATATATATATGTATATATATATATATATATATATATATATATATATATATATATTTTTAACAGAGACCCTAGGGAATAAAATGGCGATCATTGTAATTTTTTATGTCACGGGGTATTTGCGTATGATGAAATTGCAAATGCATTTTTTTAAATAAAAAAACAAGTTTATTTGTGGTATACAAAACAAGGTACAAAAACTTGGTATGAATATGAAACATTCAAAAAAGGAGCACACAATGGGGAACATCATTATACATTTCACATGTGTATGTCCGTAACATAAGGAGACTAAACAACTTGACACAACAGTCAAAAACTTGTGGTAAGAGTGAAAGAAGAATTTTAGCAAGAGTTCTTCTTTATTAGTTTGTCTGAGCAATAGTTCAACCATTTTGATTCTCTAGCCGACATTTTATGAACATTGAATTAATAAGTGTATTTCTCATGTATTTTGCTGAGAACAAAATCATAGTTAGGTCTCAGTGTTCTTTTTCCCTTATCTGTGTTTTACTTGAGAAACAATAGTTGTATAGTTTGTACACAGCTGGGTCAGTCGTGAGAAACCAGGCAAAATCATTTTCTTCTTCTTCTAGCAGAATGATACAAATGTATACTTTTGGGAACATGTCTAAAAGACGTAATTGTGTTTCCATTGCTCTCCTGTTGGAAGACATTTTATCATATAAGCTGTATGAAATAAACGTCAGATGACTTTGAGCAACCGAACGCTGCAGTTCTTTCTTTGTTCAGAGTAATCTCCGGGCCCGCTGAGACTTGTGGTGCACCCGAGGCAGTCTATCAAGTCTATACTTCACTGGGAGTGATCTAATGCCAACAGTTTTGGAGGTCCCACCGAGATAGTCAACAACGCCAATGTCCGGTAAGTGTGAAATTTTTCTCTGCCTTACCGTGACCTCTGGGTCCACGACCATATAGTCTAGAGTAATACCTGTTGGCTGTATAGACTTGATAAGTGTTCTGGGAACACTAAAGAGGCCCTTGGAGGGTCCCAGGTCCTGGGTGACCTGATAGGTTTTGGAAACCTATATACATAGATCTAAGTGTTCGGGGAACATTAAAGAGGCCCTTGGAGGGTCCCAGGTCCTGAGTGACCTGATAAAAGAGGCCCTTGGAGGGTCCCAGGTCCTGAGTGACCTGATAAAAGAGGCCCTTGGAGGGTCCCAGGTCCTGAGTGACCTGATAGGTTTTGGAAACCTATAAACATAGATGGGATCTATGAAGGATCTATGTAGTACTGATAAGTGTTCTGGGAACACTAAAGAGGCCCTTGGAGGGTCCCAGGTGACCTGATAGGTTTTGGAAACCTATAAACATAAATCCAAGTGTTCTGGGAACACTAAAGGGGCCCTTGGAGGGTCCCAGGTGACCTGAGAGGTTTTAGAAACCTATAGACATAGATTGGATCTATGAAATGTTGAAATAATATATACAGTACTGGGAAAATTGACTGACCGGTTGTAATCCATGAGACTCAGATCTTTTTCTCTTCTTTGCTTATTCTTTTCTGTTGCATAGAAGTATAAGATAATTTGTATTGTTTGTCTATAATGGTAGGAAAACTTTCTTGATAGCCACTGTACCTGGGAGGTATTGGTCAAGACTCGGAAAGGGTATTTTTCTTTTTTGTCCTAGAAGGGACACCCGAGTCCAAAAGTATAAGGGTTTAATTTATATATATCAGTGGCTTGAAGGAGGGTTTTGAAACCATAAAGGGTTACCATGGTAACAAGTGATTATGTGAATGTGTAAATCATAGAGACATGTCTTATTGAGTGAGAGAATATTGGTATTTGTTTATTGTCTTGTTATGTTAATGGCCGGGAATATTTGGTGAGTAATATTCCTGGAAGTAAATTAAGGTAGAAGAACGGTCTACCTAAAGTTAAAGTGTTAAGAATTAATGTATATTGTATATGTGAGTTATACTGAAGGTTTTAAGTGTATTATGATTAAAGGATTATGTTTAGAAGATAGACAAACTTTCCCATATTTCCCGGGTAATCCACAATGAGATAAGGGGAGATGAAAACTGGTTAACTTATGCCCCCTTGTAGAATAATAAAACAGTTGAAAGGGCTAGAAGGCTGAAAAGTAATAAGAATAATAAAGAGTTAACTTGGGCTTTTAAGAGTAAGTCCAATTGCTTGTAAGCAGAAGTCAGGTGAAACTGTCCTGGAGTTTTGAACAAGGTTTAAAAATGTATGGAATCATGAGGCCGGTTTAAGTGTCACCAAGGAATGGCACAGCCTCATGATTCAGACATTTATCAATAATTTAAAGTCCCATTACATGTTAATTGTGAAACAGCAAGTTTCAGACTGGACAAACAAAGACATGGATGGTTTCCAGGAAGCCATAACAGAAAAGGATGCAGCGGGATGTTTTGATCTCCCCAGAGAGAAACAGTCCGTTGCTGCATATTTTCAGACACCCTTTCAGGGACACTATCAAAGTGGAAGAGGCAAGGGGGGATTCAGGGGCAGAGCAGAGCATTCTCAGAATAGGCCCCCTTTTAATAATAGACCCCTGCAGAGGAATGGTTGTTTCAGCTGTGGGGATCAAAATCACTTCAAATCACTTCAAATGGGACTGCCATTCTGAGGAATGTTGTGTCTGTGATTCACCTGCAGCTGACCAGCCACAGAAACAGAAGCCTAGAGTTAAGTTTAACATTAACTAGCAGCCCCAACATCCGCAACAATGATGGTGCTCAGAAGGCGGGGACTCGGCATTTCCCCATGTGTCTCTCAATTACCAACAACTGCCTATGATTTCACTTTGTGTAGATGGCATGAATCTTCCAATTCTCGTGGATTGTGGAGTGATTAGCAGTTCCATATCACAAGAATTCTGGAATGGAGAGACATTAGAAGCCGAACCTTCAATGGGAATTAATGGGATCCCCCCCAAGACATTTAGAAATCCCTTTTACCAATTATAAATGAGTCAGGAGAGTACTCAATCATTTGGCACGGTTTCAGAATAATACCTAGGTGCCCACTTAGTTTGTTAGGGAAGATGGAGTCAGGCATACATTAGACAGACTCTTGGCCGAAGGTACATTTAAAATAGTATTACCTCACATGGCATCCCTGTTTTTTTTTTGTTCTGAATATTCATTTTCCAAGTTAGACATACATAATTGTTTGAAGCTGCGATGTTGACCTTGAAGTTGGTACATTTCTAGGGAGAGGTGGTTCCCACATTCCTAGGGAGGGGGGTCACATTTTGCAAATGGGTCCCTTGTGTCCCTAAATGTAAAAGGGAGCTCTGGTGCAACATTTTGAAAATTGGCTACTTGCCAAGAAAGGGTTCAAACTTTGGACAGAAAGGGTTACCGCAATTAGTTTGACCATTGGACCCTGTTGGCACCGAGCCAAAAGTTTCAAATCAGATTAACTTTTTATCTGATTACAGTTTTTGGGTGATATTTTAGGGGTATCCTCTATTAAGGGAGGGGAACCTCTGGAAAGGTTTTTGTTAGATTGGCACAAGGCCAAAAAAAGTTTTAGTTTTATCTGATTGTAGCATGCAAGTGGTATCTGATGTGCCATCTCTACTGATAGCCATACCATCCGATGCTACCCACTTTACAGTGATTGGTTGAAGTAATGCGTTTTTTTTTTTTAGCGTCCTAGTGGATGAGGAGACACAGCCATCTTTGTTTCTTGTTTTGTTAATCAGTCCAGGTAACTGACCTGGTGTAGAAATGCCTCAGGGCTAAATAGACAGTTTTAGTTGTCTGCGCTATAGTTCTCCAGACCACGCAAGAGGGGATGGACACCTGCTCATGGGTCAGTCCCGCTACAATATGTGGATAACATATGTAGTCACTCTGTGGAGGCCAGTCAGAGCGAGTGAGTTTATTGGGAAATGTACATGTATGTGGACACAAAATGTCACAGGAATAATGACAATGGTGTCAGGAAAGTGTTGTTTACCTTGGTTTTGTTCTCACAGAGGGGAAAAGGAGAGTCAGTCACGTGGGTCTTGCCAGCCCACAGTGGGTCTTGCCCACCCACAAAACCAGGATCATTGATTGCAATGGATCCGACTGCTCCTATTTTATGACAACATTTTGAGACAAGCCACAGGTCCAGAAATGTCACAAGTAATGTTGAATGCGTTTATGTATCTGAAAAATGCTATGGTTGTAGCGCCTGCACTGGGCCTCCCAAATTATGGAAAAATGTTTTGTGTTTATGCAAGGGACAATTGTAAGACCATGACGGGTGTACTTGCCCAGGAGTATGGTGGTGGACTTTGCCCTATAGTTTTTGTCCAAAGATGGTCGCAGTCCAGGTCTAAGGCATGCCTGATGTGACTCCAAACATAGCATCTTGTGAGATGGTAATAGGGATGGCCACATCTTTTACCCTAGGTAGGCCCCAGTTTTAAATGGGTTACTGGGATTAAAGGGAGTGTTACACCACAACATGATTGTATAGCATAATATATCAGGACAGCCATAGAGGGAGCAGAGGATGTTTTTGTAGATGGTTCCTGGTTGTGGAGCTGAAAGTCAAGCCAAAAGTTCACACATTGTTAGAGCTACAAATACATGCTACAGAACAGTTTTAAGGAAATGGGTGATGGTTTAGAAAAAGTTGAGAATGGCCTTTTTCTAAAAGAGGGGAGATGGTATCCCCGCAGCTAACGCCCCACTGTCTATTGCCTAGTATGATGGAATAGGACACAGGGGGTGGGAAAGAACATATGAAGTATTACTGAAGTTTTTTTACTGAAGTTTTTTTGCATTTACAGGCCTAAATTAGTGAAAGCATATGTTGCTAGGTGCATCACCTGTATTAGGAACAACACAAACAAACACATAAGGCCAAACATGAACATCTACAAATAGATTTCACACATAAGCCCAACACAGGGTAGAAACAAGAGTTAAGAGTGGACATGTTCAGCAGATGAGTGGAAGCTTTTAGGGCCACAAAAGGGAGATGCCCACATGGTGGCACGCATTCTCAATCAGGAGATTATTCCTGGATGGGGATGCCTGCTTTGAATTAGTTCTAATAATGGTTCAGCTTTAATATTAAAAAGAATGTCAGGAACTAGTTAAAATCCTGAAAATAGATTGTCATCCACAGAGTTCAGGTATAGTGGAAAGGATAAATAGGACAATCAAAGACGAGTTGAGAAAAATTCATTGGAATTTTGAATCAAGTGGAACGAAAAAGTTGCTCGCACCTGTCTTTTCTTTTCACAGGTATCAACCCATCACTTGAAGGAAGGAGATGAAGTAGTTGTCAAGCTGTCGCCACATCACATGACCAAGGCTGGATTTCGTTTTGGACCAAAAGACAAAGGTAGTCGCAGTGACCAGAATCGCTGTCCTTGTGGAGAACCAACAAGCCCGGATCCATGCCAGTCGAGTAAGGTGGATTGTGCGAAGCAAGGCAAAGACACAGATAAAGGAGGAGAAGCAGGTGTTGAAAATCCTCGAAGAGCGAGCGAAGCAGGTGTTATAGTCTCTGAAAATTAGCAAAATGACTGTATTCATAGCAAGGAACTAGTGTTCACTCCAACTTGGATCATAACTAACTGTATATATCACCCAGAGGACTTAGGCCCCCTTGAAGGACTGTGTGGAGGCCAGAACAGCACACCCTCTGCCGAAGAGGGGAATGAAGAAACAAAGATCCATGTAGCACAGAGACTTGTTAGGAGGAAAAGAGCTGCGTCAGCCCCTTCCAAATATCCCCAGATAGCTATTAGGAAAACAGGCGATGTAACCACATTTTGGTATAATTCTTCAAACATTCAAGTAGCCACTTTCATTTTTGAGTATTGTGACATAGTACCTTGTCCATTTGACTCTGCTTGGTTATATCACTGGTGTAAGGACATTCCAGAGTCTAGGGATATCTATGTGTGTGTCACGGATGAATACTGGGGGAATGAATGTGGACACTGGGGATTAGTGGGTTGGAACACGGGAGACAATTAGGAGTACAAACCTACTACTAGCAAGGATAAAAATGGGAAGACACTTATAAGCAGAATGACAATTGTTAAACATGTTCCCGAGCAATTTAGACTGACCATAGGAAAAATCTAGTCCAGAAGATACTGGAACTTATGTTTTGGGTACCTGGTGGAGATCAGGGTACACTAGTTTCAGAAAGCCTCTTCAGCTAAGAGATATGTATGGCTCTTCACAGGTACAAGAGACCAATCCTTTAAGGCCCCGTGTGCAGACTTTGGGAGAAATGGTAGCTATAGCAGACCCCACTTTTGAGGATAATATGACCATAGAGACAGGGTTCTCTGATGTGAACTTATGGTTGGAATGGATGAGGTATAGTGCTAGCTCACATAACATGTCAGATTGTTATGTCTGTGGAGGAGCTAGGCCACACTTGGGTACGGTGCCCCTTAACATCCCTGAGAATGTAGAAACTTGTCTTACCAATACCTCTAGTAACCATTCTAACTGTGAAACATGGAAAAAGGAATATCCCATTATAACTAAAGAATCTAGGCCCACTGGATCTATCACCATTTACCCAGGTAGCTACACATGTTATTGCAGACACAGTGGTGGGGGTAGATTTTTAGGAAATTTTACAGAGGGTTACTGCTCCACCTACAGGTCTACTGTTATAGAGAATTAAACAATGTCTTTGGGAGACATATATTGGATATATGGAAATAAGGACTAGGCTGTCCAGGAAGTGGACAGGACAATGTGCCCTTGCTAAAGCAATAATGCCCCTACACATATTCACTGAGAATGACGAAAAGACACATCAGCTTAAGGAGAACACTAGAACTACAGGAAAACAAAAGAGAGAGGTACCCATGGGTAGTTTTGACCCACATGTTTATATAGATGCCATAGGTGTTCCAAGAGGGGTCCCAAATTAGTTTAAGGCCGGAGATAAAGTAGCGGCTGGATTTGAATCATTGTTTCCCATAGTTACAATTAATAAGAACGTAGATTGGATAAATTACATTTATTATAATCAGCAGAGGTTTGTTAATTACACGCGAGATGCCCTCCAGGGAATAGCAGAACAATTAGAGTCTACCTCACAAATGGCTTTTCAGAATCGGGTAGCATTAGATATGATGCTTGCAGAGAAAGGGGGTGTCTGTCAAATGATAGAGAAGATAGGTACATGCTGCACATACATCCCCAGTTATACAGGATCAAGTATTTTTGGATGGTTAAAGGGGATCGCTACCAGCATAGTCTTGGTGGTAGTTTTCATTTTATTTTTGTATGCATTTGTCAAGTGCGCTATGGTATGCTTAACAAAATGTGTTACACCCACTCCTCATATGTATATGCAATACTTACAGACTAGACGCCATGAAAGAGATATCGCTCCATAGAGAAACATGTTCATGTTTCAAGAGCAACTAGAAGCTGTCTCCCAGATGACATTCCAGAATAGAATGGCTCTGGATATGATCCTTGTAGAAAAAGGGAGATACATATTGATAAAGTAGATGGATGTTGTATTTACATTCCTGATAGTGCTGGCCTTAAGGGTAAGGTCACTCTGGCCATTAAGAATTTTGGCATTGACAGCCCTTGAGATCAGTATTTTAGGTGATTTAATAGTTGGAAGCAAGCTTTGGTATAGCTAGGAATTATTTTAATCGGTACCATCATGCTTTGCGTGGTACCCTGCTTTAAGAAAATGCTTAAAAAAGGTATAGACAATTTATTCATGTATAACGGTAATGTTGTAGGACTAGATCTAACCACCCTCTTACATCACACTTCACCCCATTCCTTAGACTATAAAGGTTAAGAGAAAATTATTGTAAATAAATGTAATGATTTTCAAGAGGGGATTGAAAGAAGAATTTTAGCAAGAGTTCTTTATTAGTTTGTCTGAGCAATAGTTCAACCATTTTGATTCTCAAGCCGACATTTTATGAACATTGAATTAATAAGTGTATTTCTCATGTATTTTGCTGAGAACAAAATCATAGTTGGGTCTCAGTGTTCTTTTTCCCTTATCTGTGTTTTACTTGAGAAACAATAGTTGTATAGTTTGTACACAGCTGGGTCAGTCGTGAGAAACCAGGCAAAATCATTTTCTTCTTCTAGTAGAATGATACAAATGTATACTTTTGGGAACATGTCAAAAAGACGTAATTGTGTTTTCATTGCTCTCCTGTTGGAAGACATTTTATCATATAAGCTGTATGAAATGAAATAAACGTCAGATGACTTTGAGCAACCGAACGCTGCAGTTCTTTCTTTGTTCAGAGTAATCTCTGGGCCCGCTGAGACTTGTGGTGCACCCGAGGCAGTCTATCAAGTCTATACTTCACTGGGAGTGATCTAATGCCAACAAAGAGAAATACTTGCATGGGGAAGAAGTACCGTAGTCTCAGGGAGATCACTACACCCGGGGGGGGGGGGGTGTAAGTAAGCAATTATGCAGTTAAGGCAGTCAGCGTTCTAGCAAGATTCCTAGTCACTACAGGTTTGTGTGAGCTCCAGCCATCTATTCCAGCATTTTTTTAATTTTGGCAGGACACCCTCTATGTCTATAAAGCAACCTTTTATAGCAATTCCACTATCCATTCCTGTAGGGTGGGGATATGAGCTTGCAACCATGATTTAGCTATAGTTTACATACACTAAAAAGAGTCTCTTGTAGGAAAGTGGCAAAAAATGTATCTATGTCAGCATCAGGTAAGAGTCTAAGGATGAAGGGCTTAAGGTCCAGCTGTAACACGGAGCCCATGTGGTCATGTAGGAATTTTATGATCTGCATCCAGTAGGATTGGATGTCTGGGCAGGTCCAGATGAGATGTACAAACGTGCCCGACTGCAGGGGACACCGAGGACAGTATTTTGGTCGGTATTTGGAAATCCTAAGTGGGGTCAAATAGGCCTTGTGTAAAATGTAGAGCTGGGTCATAAGATCAGAGAGTTTAGGTGAAGACAGTTTGGGACTATCCAAAATATCGTTCCACTCCGCCTCATCCAAAGGACCCATATCAGGCCGCCACCGAGTCTGCATTCTCTTCACCGTCACATCAACATCGGCACTGCGCAACTCAGTGTAGAGTGCAGATATCAGGCCGACATGGGTGTCACCCAACACTAGCAAGGGTATATCACACAGAGGGGGAATCTGGGCAGCAAATTGAGTGAGTAGTGCATGTCTCAGCTGCATGTATCTAAAAAGCATTTGCGAGGGGAGGTTGAACTCTTTGCTCAGAGGCTGAAATGGTCTGACACCCGTTGCACACAACACTTGGTCCAAGTAGAGTACACCCCTGTCCACCCATAGGTTGCAGTCCGGAATAGAAATCAACTCTCCCAGGCAAGGATTGTGCCACAGTGGGGTTCGAGTGTGGATGTGGGTGGTCTTCAGTCTCTTAAGGGCTATGTTCCACATCTGTCTGTGATGTAACAGTAGCCTATCCCGTACAGTAGTCAATGGCATATGACCCTGTCCCCGTAAGAGCACCTGCATATGAGTAAAAGCTGTTTTATGTGGTCTCCTACAGACAAGCATTTGGTAGCGGAGGTCCTCCAATTTGTGGAAATAGTAGAAGTGTGAGAGCTGGGACGCTATGTAGTACGATTGGAAGTCTGGCAATGCTACTCCACCACGTCTAGTTGGATTTTTAAGCATAGCCCAGGGTAGTTTGTGTCACTCATGGCCCCACACAAAGGAATTCAGAATATTATCAATAATTTTGAACAGTTTTATAAAAAATGGGATTGGGGAGTGCCAGAACACATAAAGAAGTTTGGGTGAGAGAATCATTTTAATGAGGCTTACCCTGCCCATGATCCTGAGGGGGAGTCATGCCCAAGTCTGCGTTTTGCTGCTTTAACAGGGTAATAACAGGTTCTATATTGTCCACAATATAATCAGAGAGCGACCTTGTGACCATGATTCCCAGGAAGAGTATTGCCACAACTCTCTGCAACGGGAGAGAGTCCGAGGCACGAGGGGGGGGAGACGGGTCAAGGGGAAGTATTTGAGATTTGGACCAGTTTATTTTCAAACCGAAGTGAGAATCAAACTCCTCTATTGCTTGTAGATCAGTTTGAAGGGAAGCGTCAGTGTCCTCTAAATATAAAAGCATATCGCCCGCATAAAGTCCTATAGTTTCCGTCAGGGATGACTGGCACAGACCATGTATGAGTGGGTGAGTTCTAAGCGTGATTGCCAAAGGTTCAACTGCTAGGGCATAAAGTAAGGGGGAAAGGGGGCACCCCCGACGGGTCCCACAGCCAAGGGGAAAGGGGTCCTATGTCCAACCGTTCACCGAGACCCTAGCCACCGGTAGATAATAGAGTGCCTGCACCCATCTAATGAAAGCTGGCCTGAACCCAAATGCATGCAAGCACTCCCATAAGTACCTCCACTCCACGGAGTCGAAGGCTCTAGCTGCGTCCAGTGCCACCACCGAGGGAATGAGATACGCTGGAAGAACACACGAGTCTCCTGGGCGGTAATAGTTGTCTGAGAAGCATACAGCGTGGCATAGAAGGAGCAAAATTCTGCAGCCACCAGCGGCGCGGGTCAGAAATGCTAGACCCATCAGATCCACGCAGCTGCACCACCGCCGGAGGGCTAGTATCCTGATGAGCCAAGTAGGCCAGCAGTCTGCCCACCTGTTCACCCTGTTCAAACACTCGCTGTTTGCAAAAGAATAGCTTTTGTTTGGCTTTCTCATAGAGCACTTGGTCGATCAGATGGGTATGGGATTTAAGCGCTGATATATTCTCAGGCAACGGGGCTTTGGAGCAAGCGTCCGTCAGTGAGGTTAAGTGGGCTTGTGCATTTGTAAGGAGAGAGTGGGACATTTTTTTCAGTTGGTTGATGCCCCTGGTTAGGGTGGCCGAACATGCAGCTTAAAAACCTCCCATACTAGGGCCGCATCTGTGGATCCCGTATTAGCAGTAAAATAGTATGACCATTCATGGGCTAGACCCTCCTGGTCCTCCAGGGCAGTGAGCCAGAAGGGGTGAAGACGCCATGGGCAGGGGAACGGTCTGGGGGGCTATGCGGAACAAGGCCCAGCATGGAGCATGGTCTGACAAAGACCGGGGTTCAAACCCAGAGTCTTGCAGCAGGGGGAGCAGGGGATGGGAGACCACAATAAAATCTATGCGTGACATCGTGGAGTGTGTAGCCGAAAAGCAAGAGTAGGAGCGTGTGTTGGGGTGCTGGTATCTCCAGGTGTCAGTCAATGCAAAGTCTCTAAAAAGACGACTAAGGCGGGTAGGAGGAGGGGGCCCATGTGGGTGAGAGCAGTGTAAACGGTCTAAAGTCGGGTCCAACACCATGTTAAAATCACCCATCCGCACATCCGGGACATTTGGATATTGGGCCATAAAGGACACACCCTCTTTTATCACCACTGAGCTATATGGAGGAGGGATGTAGCAGGCTAGAAGCAAATACTGCTTATATACTGTACAGAGTTACATGCATAAAAATAAACCTGCCCTGGGGGTCCGAAGGGATATAACCGACAGATGTGAATTTTTGGAAAAAAGAATGTAGACTCCCCTTGAATTAGCAGTATAGGTGGTGTGGTAGGTCCAGCCTATCCAGGGTCGCTTGAGTGCTAGCTGGAGTTGGCCCATGACATGAGTTTCCACCAAGACCACAATGTCCGCTTTGTAGGACTTGAGGCAGCCGAAAAACAGCGGAGCATTTCATCAACTTGTCCCTGAGACCACGGACATTCCATGTGAGAAATTTCACGGTGGCCATAGGGGTAAAGCGGAAGGAGAAAAAAGGATATCCATGACGGGTGTCCCCAGAGCAGGTTTACATGAATCGTGACATACCCCAAAAATGCAATGTACCTGAGTCATAGAGCAACATAAAAATAACCACATCAAGAATAAGGCATACAAAAATAAACAGAACAAACCAACAAAAAAACAACACCACTACCTCCCCCCACCCTGCTCTCTGGGACCCCAACTTTGCGGGAGCATGGCATGAACCCGTAACCCAATGAAGAGTAGGCATGTAGGTGTAGAGGGCTGCGGGCACACCGCCAGCCCTAAGAACAGGCAAAAGAAAGGCCATCTCTTCGTTGCGGCAGCAATTTCATTAGCCATCAAGGAAGCATCTAACTCATCCCACTGGGATCTGGACAACAGACGGAATGAGATACGCTGGAGGAACACACGAGTCTCCTGGGCAGTAATAGTCTTCTGAGAGGCATACAGCGTGGCATAGTAGGAGCAAAATTCTGCAGCCACCAGCGGCGGGTCAGAAATGCTGGACCCATCAGATCTGCGCAGCTGCACCACCACCGGAGGGCTAGTATCCTGATGAGCCAAGTAGGCCAGCAGTCTGCTCGCCTGCTCATCATCCTGTTCAAACACCCGCTGTTTGCAAAAGAATAGCTTCTGTTTGGCTTTCTCATAGAGCAGTTGGTCGACCAGACGGTATGGGATTTAAGCGCCGATATATTCTCCGGCGATGGGGCGTTGGAGCAAGCGTCCGTCAACAAGGTCAAGTGGGCTTGTTGTCGTGGAAATTAATAGGGCTTGGAGCATAGAAACCCGCTTCAGTGCGCTCAAGATTATTACGCACCAAGCTCCATTAATAGCTTGTACTGAAAAGTACAATTGTACCGCTCTCCTGTATAACGATTTACCAAACGCTCGGCGACAAAGAAAGGAACAGACGCGCTGGGTCATTTTGATGCCATCTGCCAGGTCTCTCTCCATTGGATATGTATGTGTGTGCATGTGTGTAAGAGCAAGTGTTTGTGTTTGAAAGTTTATGTGTCTCTTCATGGATGAAATGGCTGTGTGAGCTTGTGTGTGTGTGTGTGTGTGTGCTTCCTGTGTCTTCTATCCTCTGTGTGTTCTGTGTGAGGGCAGGGCTTGGTTTATTTACAGCAACTGAACAAAAGGAAGTTACAGGGAGTGGCTTCACAACCACCAATCACAGAAAGTACAATGGGCAGTGCCTATGTAGAAACACAGCCATGTGCAGAGATGAGCAGAAATGACTGTGAATATCGATTATCGGTAAAACCGACACTGGGAGACATAATGACTATTTAACTAAAATGTCTATCAAAATTTCCATAACATTGTGCATTTGTAATGAGAGAGTGGGACATTTTTTTCAGGTGGTGGCCCAAAAATGCAGCTTATAAGCCTCCCATACTAGGGCCGCATCTGTGGATCCCGTATTAGCAGTAAAATAGTATGACCATTCACGGGCTGCGCCGTGTCACGCTCCTGCCGGCAAAATTTGTCTAGCTGCAGGGCAGCCGAGGAAGCTTTCCACAGCAGTGACATGATCCCAGGGTTGGCGGCGATCTCCCCATGGACAGCAGGTATAGGTCGGGTAGTGAAAGGCACACAGGATGAGAGATCAGGATGATACAGGAGCGGAGCTCAGCTCATGTGCGTCTTGCCCGGGGAGCAATTTAATGTAGAACCGCCACTGCACAGGGTGCAAGGATTGCTATGTACAGGGAGCAAGGATCGCTATGTACAGGGTGCAAGGATTGCTATGCACAGGGTGCAAGGATCGCTATGTACAGGGAGCAAGGATCGCTATGTACAGGGTGTAAGGATCGCTATGTACAGGGTGCAAGGATCGCTATGTACAGGGTGCAAGGATCGCTATGTACAGGGTACAAGGATCGCTATGTACAGGGTACAAGGATCGCTATGTAAAGGGTACAAGGATCGCTATGTACAGGGTGCAAGGATCACTATGTAGGGGGTACAAGGATGGCTATGTACAGGGTGCAATGATCGCTATGTACAGGGTGCAAGGATCGCAATGTACAGGGTGCAAGGATCGCTATGTACAGGGTGCAAGGATCGCTATGTACAGGGTACAACGATCGCTATGTACAGGGTACAAGGATCGCTATGTAAAGGGTACACGGATCGCTATGTACAGGGTGCAAGGATGGCTATGTACAGGGTGCAAGGATCGCAATGTAAAGGGTGTAAGGATCGCTATGTAAAGGGTGTAAGGATCGCTATGTACGGGATGCAAGGATCGCTATGTACAGGGTGTAAGGATGGCTATGTACAGGGTGTAAGGATCGCTATGTACGGGGTGCAAGGATCACTATGTACAGGGTGTAAGGATCGCTATGTACAGGGTGCAAGGATCGCTATGTACAGGGTGCAAGGATCGCTATGTACAAGGATCGCTATGTACAGGGTGCAAGGATCGCTATGTACAGGGTGCAAGGATCGCTATGTACAGGGTGCAAGGATCACTATTTACAGTGTGCAAGGATCACTATTTACAGTGTGCAAGGATCACTATGTAGGGGGTGCAAGGATCACTATGTACAGGGTGCAAGGATCGCTATGTACAGGGTGCAAGGATCGCTATGTACAGGGTGCAAGGATCGCTATGTACAGGGTGCAAGGATCGCTATGTACAGGGTGTAAGGATCGCTATGTAGGGGGTGTAAGGATCGCTATGTAGGGGGTGTAAGGATCGCTATGTAGGGGGTGTAAGGATCGCTATGTACAGGGTACAAGGATCGCTATGTACAGGGTGCAAGGATCGCTATGTACTGGGTGCAAGGATCGCTATGTACGGGGTGCAAGGATCGCTATGTAGGGGGTGTAAGGATCGCTATGTACGGGGTGTAAGGATCGCTATGTACGGGGTGTAAGGATCGCTATGTACAGGGTGTAAGGATCGCTATGTAGGGGGTGTAAGGATCGCTATGTAGGGGATGCAATCCTAAAGAGTTCTCTATATACAGGGTACAATGTTAAGTACTGCGTGTTTCACAGCCCAGAAGAGAGGACAGAGGGGCCACTGCCAAAGAGCAGCTACAACTTACAGAGGGAGTCCCGCCCACCGGGAGAGTGGAGCTGCCACCGCCTGCTGAGATAATGGCACTGGGCCATCAGAGGGGTGACACCGGAGCTTTTTTTGGACGGTGGTCACCTCCAGCGATAGCCCCTTACACACCGCTCACTCTGCTTTCACTTTCACGCAGAACAGGTGACAGCGCCCCTCTCCCGGCGGTGTGCACAGTCCTCCCTGCCCAGCAGTAACTCTATGAGAGAGGAAGGGGGCGGGGGATGAGCACAGCAGCTCCACTATACCGGCGGGAGGTGGCAGCTCTACTATCCTAGGCCCTAGGCGGCTGCCTATTTTGCTTAGCGGTATCTCCAGCCTGACCCCTCCCCCTTAACCACTCCCTCTCCTTTCAGCTGATTCCTATATGTGGAGGGGAAATGTTTTCTTTCATACCCCTCCCCCCACTCCCATTGCTTCAAGCTGAGTTCACTGTTCAGAGGAGAAGTGCTGACCTGACCCCTCCCCCATTATCTCTGCTGTGAGCTGGGTCCTGTGAGTGGAGAAATTCTGACACGCCCCTCCCCCTGCACCGCCCCTTCCCCAGTGAGCTGACCCCTTGTCCACTGCTCTACTGACACCGTCCTCTGCTCCTCCAAAAGGCACTGAAAAATATGTTATAAAAAAAGGAAATAAAATGTTTATTTTTTATTTTATTTTATTTTATTTTATTTTTTTAATAATAAAAACAAAAAACTACTGATACCATCTTCTGCCTCACCCCCCCCCCCCCCAAAAAAAAAAACAGTTAGTGTAAGAAATCCAAAAATAAATAGTAGAAAATAATTAAAACTAATATGTTTAAAAAGAATAATGAAATAATAATGATACATTTTGAAATTGTCCATTGCACTACTGACACCTTCCACTGACCTATTTACACCACCCACTGGACCCTAAAAGCATTTAAAAAAAAAAAAATTATAAAAAAATTAAATAGTAAAAAAAAAATAGGTTTGTAAATAAAAAAATGTAATAAAATAAAACATATGACACTATCCACTACTCTACTGACACTGTGCACTACCCTACTAACTTCAACCACTGCCCCACTGACCCCAACAACCACTGGCACTCCAAAATAATTGTAAAAAATAATAAAACATTTAACTGTAAATAGAAATAAAAATATAAATTTATAAAAAAATAAAAAATGAAAAATGACTGACACCTTCCAGTGCCCTAATACACCCCCCTCACAAGAGACATTTAAAAAAAGATGATCAAAATAAAACAAAATTGAATTGTAAAAAAAATAAAAAAAAGACCAAAAATACATTTGTAAACAAAATAATTGATCAAAAATAAAAAGTCTACTGGCACCATTCACTGCTCTACTGACAGTGTTCACTGCCCTACTGACATCATCCACATCTTCCACCAAATCATTGTGAAAAAATTATTAAAATAAATTATAAAAAATATTTCACATTTAAAAATTAAAAAAACGACTTATTCTGCCCCCCCCCCCCTCTAAAGCACTGTGAAAACAATATTTTAAAAATAAAAATGAAAAATTATAGTGGCAAATAATATAAATAAAAATATAAAAAACAAAAACTACTGACATTGTCCCCCCCCCCCCCACAAAAAAAAAAAGATTGTGCAAAAAATTTATTGAACGATTAATTCAAAAAATGATAAACAATAACATTATGAAAAACAAATAAAATAATAAAAGCAATAAAAAAAACTACTGACACCTTCAACTGCAGTACTGACACCATCCAGTGCTCTACTGACACCGCCCTCTACCCCCCAAAAAATATTGTAAAAACAATAATGAATACATAAATAGTAAAAAAATATATGTATTATTTTTATACTATTTTTTACAAATGTTATTTTTTTTTAATTACTGTCTACTGCCCTACTGACACCATCCTCTGGTCCCCAAAAACTAAAATTGCCTATTTCCCTACTGGTATTATCCACTGGCCTCCTAAAAAGCATTTTTTTAAAATGATAAGAATAAAAAAATAATTAAATTCTAAAAAAAATTAAACTTTAAAAAAATGTTGAAACAATTAAATTGAAGGAAAAAATAAAATAAAATAAAGTTAACTGCTGTTAATGTCCACTGCCCTAATGACATGATCAATAGCTATGACAAAAAAAAAAAAATAATTGGGATATAAAAAAAAATACATGTGTAAAAAAAATAAAAATAGAAAATAAAGATAAAAAAAAAACTACTGACACCATTCACTCCTCTACTGATGCTGTTCACTGCCCTACTGACATAATCCACTGCCCCCCAGGAGCACTGTGAAAAAAGTGTTTCAACATAAAATACCGGTAAATAAAAAATAAAAATTTTAAAAAAATAAATAAAGAAAACTACTGACACCATTAACTGCTCTACTGACACTGTTCAGTGCCTACTGAGACCATCCACTGCCCCCCTCCCAGAGGCACTTTGAAAAACAAAATGACATTATTTTTTTTTAAAAAATATAAAAAAATAAAACTGTAAAACATATTAGAAAAAATAAAAAAATAAAAAAATATATACTGACACTGTTCACTGTCCTACAGACAATGTTCGCCCCCCCCCCCATAGCATTGTGAATGTAATACTATTAAAATAAATTGTAATAAAATTATAAAAATTTAAAAGTGTAAATAAATAAAAAAATAATATAATAAAAATAAAAAACTACTGATACCATCCACTGCTCTACTGATGATGTCTAATGCCCCCCCCCCCCCCCCAAAAGAAAAAAAATTGAAAGCATAATATATAGTATAAAATTATAGAATTGCTAAATAATAAAAAAATAAAATAATAAAATTCTGACACTGTCCACTGCTCTACTGAAACTGTCCATTGCACCCCCACCCCCCCCCAAAAAAAAAACATTTTGTTTAAACAACTTCTATTTACCCCCCGCCATTCACTCCACACTGTACATCTTCTATTTACCCCCCCCCCCCCGCCATTCACTCCACACTGTATATCTTCTATTTACCCCCCGCCATACACTCCGCACTGTACATCTTCTATTTACCCCCCGCCATACACTCCACAATGTACATCTTCTATTTACCCCCCGCCATTCACTCCGCACTGTACATCTTCTATTTACCCCCCGCCATTCATTCCGCACTGTACATCTTCTATTTACCCCCCGCCATACACTCCGCACTGTACATCTTCTATTTACCCCCCGCCATTCACTCCACACTGTACATCTTCTATTTACCCCCCGCCATTCACTCCGCACTGTACATCTTCTATTTACCCCCCGCCATTCACTCCGTACTGTACATCTTCTATTTACCCCCCGCCATTCACTCCACACTGTACATCTATTTACCCCCCGCCATTCACTCCGCACTGTACATCTTCTATTTACCCCCCCCGCCATACACTCTGCACTGTACATCTTCTATTTACCCCCCTGCCATACACTCCGCACTGTACATCTTCTATTTACCCCCCCGCCATACACTCTGCACTGTACATCTTCTATTTACCCCCCGCCATTCACTCCGCACTGTACATCTTCTATTTACCCCCCGCCATTCACTCCGCACTGTACATCTTCTATTTACCCCCCGCCATACACTCTGCACTGTACATCTTCTATTTACCCCCCGCCATTCACTCCTCACTGTACATCTTCTATTTACCCCCCGCCATTCACTCCGCACTGTACATCTTCTATTTACCCCCCCGCCATACACTCCGCACTGTACATCTTCTATTTACCCCCCCGCCATACACTCCGCACTGTACATCTTCTATTTACCCCCCGCCATACACTCTGCACTGTACATCTTCTATTTACCCCCCGCCATACACTCCGCACTGTACATCTTCTATTTACCCCCCGCCATTCACTCCGCACTGTACATCTTCTATTTACCCCCCACCATTTACTCCACACTGTACATCTTCTATTTACCCCCCGCCATACACTGTACATCTTCTATTTACCCCCCGCCATTCACTCCACACTGTACATCTATTTACCCCCCGCCATTCACTCCGCACTGTACATCTTCTATTTACCCCCCCCCCCCCGCCATACACTCTGCACTGTACATCTTCTATTTACCCCCCGCCATACACTCCACACTGTACATCTTCTATTTACCCCCCCGCCATACACTCCGCACTGTACATCTTCTATTTACCCCCCCGCCATACACTCTGCACTGTACATCTTCTATTTACCCCCCGCCATTCACTCCGCACTGTACATCTTCTATTTACCCCCCCGCCATACACTCTGCACTGTACATCTTCTATTTACCCTCCCGCCATACACTCCGCACTGTACATCTTCTATTTACCCCCCGCCATACACTCTGCACTGTACATCTTCTATTTACCCCCTGCCATACACTCCGCACTGTACATCTTCAATTTACCCCCCGCCATACACTCCGCACTGTACATCTTCTATTTACCCCCCGCCATACACTCCGCACTGTACATCTTCTATTTACCCCCCCCCCCCCCCCGCCATACACTCTGCACGGTACATCTTCTATTTACCCCCCGCCATACACTCCACACTGTACATCTTCTATTTACCCCCCGCCATACACTCCACACTGTACATCTTCTATTTACCCCCCGCCATACACTGTACATCTTCTATTTACCCCCCGCCATTCACTCCACACTGTACATCTATTTACCCCCCGCCATTCACTCCGCACTGTACAACTTCTATTTACCCCCCCCCCGCCATACACTCTGCACTGTACATCTTCTATTTACCCCCCGCCATACACTCCACACTGTACATCTTCTATTTACCCCCCCGCCATACACTCCGCACTGTACATCTTCTATTTACCCCCCCGCCATACACTCTGCACTGTACATCTTCTATTTACCCCCCGCCATTCACTCCGCACTGTACATCTTCTATTTACCCCCCCGCCATACACTCTGCACTGTACATCTTCTATTTACCCTCCCGCCATACACTCCGCACTGTACATCTTCTATTTACCCCCCGCCATACACTCTGCACTGTACATCTTCTATTTACCCCCTGCCATACACTCCGCACTGTACATCTTCAATTTACCCCCCGCCATACACTCCGCACTGTACATCTTCTATTTACCCCCCGCCATACACTCCGCACTGTACATCTTCTATTTACCCCCCCCCCCCCGCCATACACTCTGCACTGTACATCTTCTATTTACCCCCCGCCATACACTCCACACTGTACATCTTCTATTTACCCCCCGCCATACACTCCACACTGTACATCTTCTATTTACCCCCCGCCATTCACTCCGCACTGTACATCTTCTATTTACCCCCCGCCATACACTCCACACTGTACATCTTCAATTTACCCCCCGCCATACACTCCACACTGTACATCTTCTATTTACCCCCCGCCATTCACTCCGCACTGTACATCTTCTATTTACCCCCCGCCATTCACTCCGCACTGTACATCTTCTATTTACCCCCCGCCATACACTCCGCACTGTACATCTTCTATTTACCCCCCGTCATACACTCCGCACTGTACATCTTCTATTTACCCCCCCCCGCCATACACTCTGCACTGTACATCTTCTATTTACCCCCCGCCATACACTCCACACTGTACATCTTCTATTTACCCCCGCCATACACTCCACACTGTACATCTTCTATTTACCCCCCGCCATTCACTCCGCACTGTACATCTTCTATTTACCCCCCGCCATACACTCCGCACTGTACATCTTCTATTTACCCCCCACCATACACTCCGCACTGTACATCTTCTATTTACCCCACGCCATACACTCCACACTGTACATCTATTTACCCCCCGCCATTCACTCCGCACTGTACATCTTCTATTTACCCCCCGCCATTCACTCCGCACTGTACATCTTCTATTTACCCCCCCGCCATTCACTCTGCACTGTACATCTTCTATTTACCCCCCTCCATACACTCTGCACTGTACATCTTCTATTTACCCCCCGCCATTCACTCCGCACTGTACATCTTCTATTTACCCCCCGCCATACACTCCGCACTGTACATCTTCTATTTACCCCCCGCCATACACTCCGCACTGTACATCTTCTATTTACCCCCCCCGCCATACACTCTGCACTGTACATCTTCTATTTACCCCCCGCCATACACTCCACACTGTACATCTTCTATTTACCCCCGCCATACACTCCACACTGTACATCTTCTATTTACCCCCCGCCATTCACTCCGCACTGTACATCTTCTATTTACCCCCCGCCATACACTCCGCACTGTACATCTTCTATTTACCCCCCACCATACACTCCGCACTGTACATCTTCTATTTACCCCACGCCATACACTCCACACTGTACATCTATTTACCCCCCGCCATTCACTCCGCACTGTACATCTTCTATTTACCCCCCGCCATTCACTCCGCACTGTACATCTTCTATTTACCCCCCGTCATACACTCCGCACTGTACATCTTCTATTTACCCCCCGCCATACACTCCGCACTGTACATCTTCTATTTACCCCCCGCCATTCACTCCGCACTGTACATCTTCTATTTACCCCCCCCCCATACACTCCGCACTGTACATCTTCTATTTACCCCCCGCCATTCACTCCGCACTTTACATCTTCTATTTACCCCCCCGCTATTCACTCCGCACTGTACATCTTCTATTTACCCCCCGCCATTCACCCCGCACTGTACATCTTCTATTTACCCCCCGCCATACACTCCGCACTGTACATCTTCTATTTACCCCCCCCGCCATTCACTCCACACTGTACATCTTCTATTTACCCCACGCCATACACTCCACACTGTACATCTATTTACCCCCCGCCATTCACTCCGCACTGTACATCTTCTATTTACCCCCCGCCATTCACTCCGCACTGTACATCTTCTATTTACCCCCCGCCATTCACTCCGCACTGTACATCTTCCATTTACCCCCCGCCATACACTCCGCACTGTACATCTTCTATTTACCCCCCGCCATACACTCCGTACTGTACATCTTCTATTTACCCCCCGCCATACACTCTGCACTGTACATCTTGTATTTACCCCCGCCATACACTCCGCACTGTACATCTTCTATTTACCCCCCGCCATTCACTCCGCACTGTACATCTTCTATTTACCCCCCGCCATTCACTCTGCACTGTACATCTTCTATTTACCCCCCGCCATACACTCCGCACTGTACATCTTCTATTTACCCCCCGCCATACAATCCGCACTGTACATCTTCTATTTACCCCCCGCCATTCACTCCACACTGTACATCTTCTATTTACCCCCCGCCATACACTCCGCACTGTACATCTTCTATTTACCCCCCGCCATTCACTCCGCACTGTACATCTTCTATTTACCCCCCGCCATACACTCCGCACTGTACATCTTCTATTTACCCCCCGCCCTACACTCCGCACTGTACATCTTCTATTTACCCCCCCCCCGCCATACACTCTGCACTGTACATCTTCTATTTACCCCCCGCCATACACTCCACACTGTACATCTTCTATTTACCCCCCGCCATACACTCCACACTGTACATCTTCTATTTACCCCCCGCCATACACTCCGTACTGTACATCTTCTATTTACCCCCCGCCATACACTCTGCACTGTACATCTTGTATTTACCCCCGCCATACACTCCGCACCGTACATCTTCTATTTACCCCCCGCCATTCACTCCGCACTGTACATCTTCTATTTACCCCCCGCCATTCACTCCGCACTGTACATCTTCTATTTACCCCCCGCCATACACTCCGCACTGTACATCTTCTATTTACCCCCCGCCATACAATCCGCACTGTACATCTTCTATTTACCCCCCGCCATTCACTCCACACTGTACATCTTCTATTTACCCCCCGCCATACACTCCGCACTGTACATCTTCTATTTACCCCCCGCCATTCACTCCGCACTGTACATCTTCTATTTACCCCCCGCCATACACTCCGCACTGTACATCTTCTATTTACCCCCCGCCATACACTCCGCACTGTACATCTTCTATTTACCCCCCCCCCCCGCCATACACTCCGCACTGTACATCTTCTATTTACCCCCCGCCATACACTCCGCACTGTACATCTTCTATTTATCCCCCGCCATACAATCCGCACTGTACATCTTCAATTTACCCCCCGCCATTCACTCCGCACTGTACATCTTCTATTTACCCCCCGCCATTCACTCCGCACTGTACATATTCTATTTACCCCCCGCCATTCACTCCGCACTGTACATCTTCTATTTACCCCCCGTCATACACTCCGCACTGTACATCTTCTATTTACCCCCCGCCATACACTCCGCACTGTACATCTTCTATTTACCCCCCGTCATACACTCCGCACTGTACATCTTCTATTTACCCCCCGCCATACACTCCGCACTGTACATCTTCTATTTACCCCCCGCCATACACTCCGCACTGTACATCTTCTATTTACCCCCCGCCATTCACTCCGCACTGTACATCTTCTATTTACCCCCCCCCATACACTCCGCACTGTACATCTTCTTTTTACCCCCCGCCATTCACTCCGCACTGTACATCTTCTATTTACCCCCCCCCATACACTCCGCACTGTACATCTTCTATTTACCCCCCGCCATTCACTCCGCACTGTACATCTTCTATTTACCCCCCCCCGCCATACACTCCGCACTGTACATCTTCTATTTACCCCCCCCCGCCATACACTCCGCACTGTACATCTTCTATTTACCCCCCCCCGCCATACACTCCGCACTGTACATCTTCTATTTACCCCCCGCCATTCACTCCGCACTGTACATCTTCTATTTATCCCCCGCCATACAATCCGCACTCTACATCTTCTATTTACCCCCCGCCATACACTCCGCACTGTACATCTTCTATTTACCCCCCGCCATACACTCCGCACTGTACATCTTCTATTTATCCCCCGCCATACAATCCGCACTGTACATCTTCAATTTACCCCCCGCCATTCACTCCGCACTGTACATCTTCTATTTACCCCCCGCCATTCACTCCGCACTGTACATCTTCTATTTACCCCCCGTCATACACTCCGCACTGTACATCTTCTATTTACCCCCCGCCATACACTCCGCACTGTACATCTTCTATTTACCCCCCGCCATACACTCCGCACTGTACATCTTCTATTTACCCCCCGCCATACACTCCGCACTGTACATCTTCTATTTACCCCCCGCCATTCACTCCGCACTGAACATCTTCTATTTACCCCCCCCCCCATACACTTCGCACTGTACATCTTCTATTTACCCCCCGCCATTCACTCCGCACTGTACATCTTCTATTTACCCCCCCCCCCATACACTCCGCACTGTACATCTATTTACCCCCCGCCATTCACTCCGCACTGTACATCTTCTATTTACCCCCCCCCCCCGCCATACACTCCGCACTGTACATCTTCTATTTACCCCCCCCCCCGCCATACACTCCGCACTGTACATCTTCTATTTACGCCCCGCCATTCACTCCGCACTGTACATCTTCTATTTATCCCCCGCCATACAATCCGCACTGTACATCTTCTATTTACCCCCCGCCATACACTCCGCACTGTACATCTTCTATTTACCCCCCGCCATACACTCCGCACTGTACATCTTCTATTTATCCCCCGCCATACAATCCGCACTGTACATCTTCAATTTACCCCCCGCCATTCACTCCGCACTGTACATCTTCTATTTACCCCCGCCATTCACTCCGCACTGTACATCTTCTATTTACCCCCCGCCATTCACTCCGCACTGTACATCTTCTATTTACCCCCCGTCATACACTCCGCACTGTACATCTTCTATTTACCCCCCGCCATACACTCCGCACTGTACATCTTCTATTTACCCCCCGCCATTCACTCCGCTTTGTACATCTTCTATTTACCCCCCGCCATTCACTCCGCACTGTACATCTTCTATTTACCCCCCCCCCCATACACTCCACACTGTACATCTTCTATTTACCCCCCGCTATTTACTCCACACTGTACATCTTCTATTTACCCCCCCCCCCCATACACTCCACACTGTACATCTTCTATTTACCCCCCGCCATTCACTCCGCACTGTACATCTTCTATTTACCCCCTGCCATACACTCCGCACTGTACATCTTCTATTTACCCCCCGCCATACACTCTGCACTGTACATCTTCTATTTACCCCCCGCCATTCACTCCGCACTGTACATCTTCTATTTACCCCCTGCCATACACTCCGCACTGTACATCTTCTATTTACCCCCCCGCCATACACTCTGCACTGTACATCTTTTATTTACCCCCCGCCATACACTCCGCACTGTACATCTTCTATTTACCCCCCGCCATACACTCCGCACTGTACATCTTCTATTTACCCCCCGTCATACACTCCGCACTGTACATCTTCTATTTACCCCCCGCCATACACTCCGCACTGTACATCTTCTATTTACCCCCCGCCATACACTCCGCACTGTATATCTTCTATTTACCCCCCGCCATACACTCCGCACTGTACATCTTCTATTTACCCCCCGCCATACACTCCGCACTGTACATCTTATATTTACCCCCCGCCTGTCACTCTGCACTGTACATCTTCTATTTACCCCCCGCCATTCACTCCGCACTGTACATCTTCTATTTACCCCCCGCCATTCACTCCGCACTGTACATCTTCTATTTACCCCCTGCCATTCACTCCGCACTGTACATCTTCTATTTACCCCCCCCCATACACTCCGCACTGTACATCTTCTATTTACCCCCCGCCATACACTCTGCACTGTACATCTTCCATTTACCCCCCGCCATTCACTCCGCACTGTACATCTTCTATTTACCCCCCGCCATTCACTCCGCACTGTACATCTTCTATTTACCCCCCGCCATTCACTCCACACTGTACATCTTCTATATACCCCCCGCCATACACTCTGCACTGTACATCTTCTATTTACCCCCCGCCATTCACTCCGCACTGTACATCTTCTATTTATCCCCCGCCATACAATCCGCACTGTACATCTTCTATTTACCCCCCGCCATACACTCCGCACTGTACATCTTCTATTTACCCCCCGCCATACACTCCGCACTATACATCTTCAATTTACCCCCCGCCATTCACTCCGCACTGTACATCTTCTATTTACCCCCCGCCATTCACTCCGCACTGTACATCTTCTATTTACCCCCAGCCATTCACTCCGCACTGTACATCTTCTATTTACCCCCCGTCATACACTCCGCACTGTACATCTTCTATTTACCCCCCGCCATACACTCCGCACTGTACATCTTCTATTTAGCCCCCGCCATACACTCCGCACTGTACATCTTCTATTTACCCCCCGCCATACACTCTGCACTGTACATCTTCTATTTACCCCCCGCCATTCACTCCGCACTGTACATCTTCTATTTACCCCCCGCCATACACTCCGCACTGTACATCTTCTATTTACCCCCGCCATTCACTCCGCACTGTACATCTTCTATTTACCCCCCCCATACACTCCGCACTGTACATCTTCTATTTACCCCCCCGCCATTCACTCCGCACTGTACATCTTCTATTTACCCCCTGCCATACCCTCCGCACTGTACATCTTCTATTTACCCCCCGCCATACACTCTGCACTGTACATCTTCTATTTACCCCCCGCCATTCACTCCGCACTGTACATCTTCTATTTACCCCCCGCCATTCACTCCGCACTGTACATCTTCTATTTACCCCCCGCCATTCACTCCACACTGTACATCTTCTATTTACCCCCCGCCATACACTCTGCACTGTACATCTTCTATTTACCCCCCGCCATTCACTCCGCACTGTACATCTTCTATTTACCCCCCCGCCATACACTCCGCACTGTACATCTTCTATTTACCCCCCGCCATACACTCCGCACTGTACATCTTCTATTTACCCCCCGCCATTCACTCCGCACTGTACATCTTCTATTTACCCCCCGCCATTCACTCCGCACTGTACATCTTCTATTTACCCCCCCCCCATACACTCCACACTGTACATCTTCTATTTACCCCCCGCTATTTACTCCACACTGTACATCTTCTATTTACCCCCCCCCCATACACTCCACACTGTACATCTTCTATTTACCCCCCGCCATTCACTCCGCACTGTACATCTTCTATTTACCCCCTGCCATACACTCCGCACTGTACATCTTCTATTTACCCCCCGCCATTCACTCCGCACTGTACATCTTCTATTTACCCCCTGCCATACACTCCGCACTGTACATCTTCTATTTACCCCCCGCCATACACTCCGCACTGTACATCTTCTATTTACCCCCCGCCATACACTCCGCACTGTATATCTTCTATTTACCCCCCGCCATACACTCCGCACTGTACATCTTCTATTTACCCCCCCCCCATACACTCCGCACTGTACATCTTCTATTTACCCCCCGCCATACACTCTGCACTGTACATCTTCCATTTACCCCCCGCCATTCACTCCGCACTGTACATCTTCTATTTACCCCCCGCCATTCACTCCGCACTGTACATCTTCTATTTATCCCCCGCCATACAATCCGCACTGTACATCTTCTATTTACCCCCCGCCATACACTCCGCACTGTACATCTTCTATTTACCCCCCGCCATACACTCCGCACTGTACATCTTCAATTTACCCCCCGCCATTCACTCCGCACTGTACATCTTCTATTTACCCCCCGCCATTCACTCCGCACTGTACATCTTCTATTTACCCCCAGCCATTCACTCCGCACTGTACATCTTCTATTTACCCCCCGTCATACACTCCGCACTGTACATCTTCTATTTACCCCCCGCCATACACTCCGCACTGTACATCTTCTATTTAGCCCCCGCCATACACTCCGCACTGTACATCTTCTATTTACCCCCCGCCATACACTCTGCACTGTACATCTTCTATTTACCCCCCGCCATTCACTCCGCACTGTACATCTTCTATTTACCCCCCGCCATACACTCCGCACTGTACATCTTCTATTTACCCCCCGCCATTCACTCCGCACTGTACATCTTCTATTTACCCCCCCCCCATACACTCCGCACTGTACATCTTCTATTTACCCCCCGCCATTCACTCCGCACTGTACATCTTCTATTTACCCCCTGCCATACACTCCGCACTGTACATCTTCTATTTACCCCCCGCCATACACTCTGCACTGTACATCTTCTATTTACCCCCCGCCATTCACTCCGCACTGTACATCTTCTATTTACCCCCCGCCATTCACTCCGCACTGTACATCTTCTATTTACCCCCCGCCATTCACTCCACACTGTACATCTTCTATTTACCCCCCGCCATACACTCTGCACTGTACATCTTCTATTTACCCCCCGCCATTCACTCCGCACTGTACATCTTCTATTTACCCCCCCGCCATACACTCCGCACTGTACATCTTCTATTTACCCCCCGCCATACACTCCGCACTGTACATCTTCTATTTACCCCCCCGCCATACACTCTGCACTGTACATCTTTTATTTACCCCCCGCCATACACTCCGCACTGTACATCTTCTATTTACCCCCCGCCATACACTCCGCACTGTACATCTTCTATTTACCCCCCGCCATACACTCCGCACTGTATATCTTCTATTTACCCCCCGCCATACACTCCGCACTGTATATCTTCTATTTACCCCCCGCCATACACTCCGCACTGTACATCTTCTATTTACCCCCCGCCTGTCACTCTGCACTGTACATCTTCTATTTACCCCCCGCCATTCACTCCGCACTGTACATCTTCTATTTACCCCCCGCCATACACTCCGCACTGTACATCTTCTATTTACCCCCCGCCATTCACTCCGCACTGTACATCTTCTATTTACCCCCCCCCCCCATACACTCCGCACTGTACATCTTCTATTTACCCCCCGCCATACACTCTGCACTGTACATCTTCCATTTACCCCCCGCCATTCACTCCGCACTGTACATCTTCTATTTACCCCCCGCCATTCACTCCGCACTGTACATCTTCTATTTACCTCCCGCCATTCACTCCACACTGTACATCTTCTATTTACCCCCCGCCATACACTCTGCACTGTACATCTTCTATTTACCCCCCGCCATTCACTCCGCACTGTACATCTTCTATTTATCCCCCGCCATACAATCCGCACTGTACATCTTCTATTTACCCCCCGCCATACACTCCGCACTGTACATCTTCTATTTACCCCCCGCCATACACTCCGCACTGTACATCTTCAATTTACCCCCCGCCATTCACTCCGCACTGTACATCTTCTATTTACCCCCCGCCATTCACTCCGCACTGTACATCTTCTATTTACCCCCCGCCATTCACTCCGCACTGTACATCTTCTATTTACCCCCCGTCATACACTCCGCACTGTACATCTTCTATTTACCCCCCGCCATACACTCCGCACTGTACATCTTCTATTTACCCCCCGCCATACACTCCGCACTGTACATCTTCTATTTACCCCCCGCCATACACTCCGCACTGTACATCTTCTATTTACCCCCTGCCATTCACTCCGCACTGTAAATCTTCTATTTACCCCCCTTCATTCACTCCGCACTGTACATCTTCTACTTACCCCCCGCCATTCACTCCGCACTGTACATCTTCTATTTACCCCCCGCCATACACTCCGCACTGTACATCTTCTATTTACTCCCCGCCATTCACTCCGCACTGTACATCTTCTATTTACCCCCCCCCCCCCATACACTCCGCACTGTACATCTTCTATTTACCCCCCGCCATACACTCCGCACTGTACATCTTCTATTTACCCCCCGCCATTCACTCCGCACTGTACATCCTCTATTTACCCCCCGCCATTCACTCCGCACTGTACATCTTCTATTTACCCCCTGCCATACACTCCGCACTGTACATCTTCTATTTACCCCCCCGCCATACACTCTGCACTGTACATCTTTTATTTACCCCCCGCCATACACTCCGCACTGTACATCTTCTATTTACCCCCCGCCATACACTCCGCACTGTACATCTTCTATTTACCCCCCGCCTGTCACTCTGCACTGTACATCTTCTATTTACCCCCCGCCATTCACTCCGCACTGTACATCTTCTATTTACCCCCCGCCATACACTCCGCACTGTACATCTTCTATTTACCCCCCGCCATTCACTCCGCACTGTACATCTTCTATTTACCCCCCCCCATACACTCCGCACTGTACATCTTCTATTTGCCCCCCGCCATACACTCTGCACTGTACATCTTCCATTTACCCCCCGCCATTCACTTCGCACTGTACATCTTCTATTTACCCCCCGCCATTCACTCCGCACTGTACATCTTCTATTTACCTCCCGCCATTCACTCCACACTGTACATCTTCTATTTACCCCCCGCCATACACTCTGCACTGTACATCTTCTATTTACCCCCCGCCATTCACTCCGCACTGTACATCTTCTATTTATCCCCCGCCATACAATCCGCACTGTACATCTTCTATTTACCCCCCGCCATACACTCCGCACTGTACATCTTCTATTTACCCCCCGCCATACACCCCGCACTGTACATCTTCAATTTACCCCCCGCCATTCACTCCGCACTGTACATCTTCTATTTACCCCCCGCCATTCACTCCGCACTGTACATCTTCTATTTACCCCCCGCCATTCACTCCGCACTGTACATCTTCTATTTACCCCCCGTCATACACTCCGCACTGTACATCTTCTATTTACCCCCCGCCATACACTCCGCACTGTACATCTTCTATTTACCCCCCGCCATACACTCCGCACTGTACATCTTCTATTTACCCCCCGCGATACACTCAGCACTGTACATCTTCTATTTACCCCCCGCCATTCACTCCGCACTGTACATCTTCTATTTACCCCCCGCCATACACTCCGCACTGTACATCTTCTATTTACCCCCCGCCATTCACTCCGCACTGTACATCTTCTATTTACCCCCCCCCCCATACACTCCGCACTGTACATCTTCTATTTACCCCCCGCCATACACTCCGCACTGTACATCTTCTATTTACCCCCCCGCCATTCACTCCGCACTGTACATCCTCTATTTACCCCCCGCCATTCACTCCGCACTGTACATCTTCTATTTACCCCCCGCCATTCACTCCACACTGTACATCTTCTATTTACCCCCCGCCATACACTCTGCACTGTACATCTTCTATTTACCCCCCGCCATTCACTCCGCACTGTACATCTTCTATTTACCCCCCGCCATACACTCTGCACTGTACATCTTCTATTTACCCCCCGCCATTCACTCCGCACTGTACATCTTCTATTTACCCCCCGCCATTCACTCCGCACTGTACATCTTCTATTTACCCCCCGCCATTCACTCCACACTGTACATCTTCTATTTACCCCCCGCCATACACTCTGCACTGTACATCTTCTATTTACCCCCCGCCATTCACTCCGCACTGTACATCTTCTATTTACCCCCCCGCCATACACTCCGCACTGTACATCTTCTATTTACCCCCCGCCATACACTCCGCACTGTGCATCTTCTATTTACCCCCCGCCATTCACTCCGCACTGTACATCTTCTATTTACCCCCCGCCATTCACTCCACACTGTACATCTTCTATTTACCCCCCCCCCCATACACTCCACACTGTACATCTTCTATTTACCCCCCGCTATTTACTCCACACTGTACATCTTCTATTTACCCCCCCCCCCCCCATACACTCCACACTGTACATCTTCTATTTACCCCCCGCCATTCACTCCGCACTGTACATCTTCTATTTACCCCCTGCCATACACTCCGCACTTTACATCTTCTATTTACTCCCCGCCATTCACTCCGCACTGTACATCTTCTATTTACCCCCCGCCATTCACTCCGCACTGTACATCTTCTATTTACCCCCCGCCATACACTCTGCACTGTACATCTTCTATTTACCCCCCGCCATACACTCCGCACTGTACATCTTCTATTTACCCCCCGCCATTCACTCCGCACTGTACATCTTCTATTTACCCCCTGCCATACACTCCGCACTGTACATCTTCTATTTACCCCCCGCCATTCACTCCGCACTGTACATCTTCTATTTACCCCCCGCCATTCACTCCGCACTGTACATCTTCTATTTACCCCCCGTCATACACTCCGCACTGTACATCTTCTATTTACCCCCCGCCATACACTCCGCACTGTACATCTTCTATTTACCCCCCGCCATACACTCCGCACTGTACATCTTCTATTTACCCCCCGCCATACACTCCGCACTGTACATCTTCTATTTACCCCCCGCCATTCACTCCGCACTGTACATCTTCTATTTACCCCCCGCCATACACTCCGCACTGTACATCTTCTATTTACCCCCCGCCATTCACTCCGCACTGTACATCTTCTATTTACCCCCCCCCCCCATACACTCCGCACTGTACATCTTCTATTTACCCCCCGCCATTCACTCCACACTGTACATCTTCTATTTACCCCCCGCCATACACTCTGCACTGTACATCTTCTATTTACCCCCCGCCATTCACTCCGCACTGTACATCTTCTATTTACCCCCCGCCATACACTCTGCACTGTACATCTTCTATTTACCCCCCGCCATTCACTCCGCACTGTACATCTTCTATTTACCCCCCGCCATTCACTCCGCACTGTACATCTTCTATTTACCCCCGCCATTCACTCCACACTGTACATCTTCTATTTACCCCCCGCCATACACTCTGCACTGTACATCTTCTATTTACCCCCCGCCATTCACTCCGCACTGTACATCTTCTATTTACCCCCCGCCATACACTCCGCACTGTACATCTTCTATTTACCCCCCGCCATACACTCCGCACTGTACATCTTCTATTTACCCCCCGCCATTCACTCCGCACTGTACATCTTCTATTTACCCCCGCCATTCACTCCGCACTGTACATCTTCTATTTACCCCCCCCCCCATACACTCCACACTGTACATCTTCTATTTACCCCCCGCTATTTACTCCACACTGTACATCTTCTAATTTACCCCCCCCATACACTCCACACTGTACATCTTCTATTTACCCCCCCCATACACTCCACACTGTACATCTTCTATTTACCCCCCGCCATTCACTCCGCACTGTACATCTTCTATTTACCCCCTTCCATACACTCCGCACTGTACATCTTCTATTTACTCCCCGCCATTCACT